>NC_041411.2:65550038-65850038 GCF_900747795.2 Erpetoichthys calabaricus | reverse complement strand
ATTTTTAGGCTAAACACTTGTATTTCAGCTCAACTGCTTTCTGACTATTACTCGTTTTAGCCTACAAGTCAATACTTTATTTTTCTTGTTAAACGTAAAGCATTTTCCTCATCTTACATTCTTTCATCCTCCCTATAATGTCTTCAGATTGTTACCACATAATTCCCAAACCATAATTAAAATATAATGCTCATCACTGAAAATGTGTAGGGATCAAGAGCAAGTAAAACACTAAAATCAGATAACTGTATGTTGTGTAAATTGCAATGCAATATGAGCTGTTATTCCCCAATGTACCATTTAAAATCACATTACACCAGATGCAATTTTTGTTATTTTTGGTAAGGATTGTGCAGTGGGATCTCTTTTATGATAATTCTGAACTTTGAGCAAACCACAAGATGAAATGTATCACTGCCAGGTATTCGACAAGAAGGAAATCCATTTCAATTCAGTTAATTTATATATACAGAATGCAAACAGTATCTGTTCCCACGACCCTGCATTAGATTATGCGGGTCTGAAAATAGATGAATGAATAAATCATGTATACCTATGCTTTTTTATTTTTCATTTCTAGCCCATGTTTACTTTGTTTGCTTTTTAACTCCCAGAAATTCCAATAAAAAGT
The DNA here is from genome assembly GCF_900747795.2 of Erpetoichthys calabaricus. NCBI lineage: Eukaryota > Metazoa > Chordata > Cladistia > Polypteriformes > Polypteridae > Erpetoichthys > Erpetoichthys calabaricus. Next base: position 65,849,407 of record NC_041411.2, on the reverse strand, counting down.
GAGAAATGTGACAGGTTTTACCTTTGAGCAGTCCTTAGCATCACAGTAAAAGTGCAGGGGGCTCAGACTCAGCTCTTGGATCACCACAGAAGCTTCAGGTTTTTGCTACAACCAAACTTATAAACAGAAGCCAGTTCTTGCTGTTATTGCTGCCTCACTTTATTTCATTACGTGGCTTGGCAGACCACTCTGACACATCCCACATTTCTAATTTGGTTTATTTTCTTTTACTGAGAATATCATCCAAAGGCTTTTTGACCTGAGCAGCTCTTTACTTATTGTTAGCTGGCAGCTGAAGAAAAAAAAAGAAGCAATTTATGGTCTGTAATCTTAAAAAGCAAATCGATTAAAGAAAAGTGAACAAAGCTGTAGCAGGGGTCGGCTGATAATTAGGAAAGTGGCCAAAAGGGACACCCTGAAACCAGTGTGGCCACTTGAAACTGCCAGCTGGCAAGCCCGTATGTGCCAGGGGGCTTTCAGGATCGGTCCGGATGGGACCCATGGTGTCTCTGGCTGCAGGTATTCATCCCAGTCACCCTCTCTCTTTAATTGGACTCCAGTTTTAATTAAGTTGCTAGTTCCCGCTTTATTTGTTTATTTATATCAATCCAGTAAATAAAAACTCAATGCATTAAAGAATTAACAAAATGAAGCAAGAATTGATGCGTGTTACGTGGGCAGGAATTCATTTTTTGCTTTTTAATATATGTAATTTTTCTATTTTAATGTTCTGGCTATTTAAACTACCATTTATTATTAAGCACACAAGTACCCAATAGTGAAATATTATTTGGAGAAAAATAAATAAACATACGCAGTGGTAGCACTGCTGCCTCACAGTTAGGAGACCCGGGTTCGCTTCCCGGGTTCTCCCTGCATGGAGTTTGCATGTTCTCCCCGTGTCTGCGTGGGTTTCCTCCCACAGTCCAAAGACATGCAGGTTAGGTGGATTGGCGATTCTAAATTGGCCCTAGTGTGTGCTTGGTGTGTGGGTGTGTTTGTGTGTGTCCTGCGGTGGGTTGGCACCCTGCCTGGGATTGTTTCCTGCCTTGTGCCCTGTGATGGCTGGGATTGGCTCCAGCAGACCCCCGTGACCCTGTGTTCGGATTCAGCGGGTTGGAAAATGGATGGATGGATGGATAAATAAATATATACGGAAATAAAAAAGTACGGGAATATTTGATAATAAATAAATAATAGCAGCATGAAATGTGACGATAAAAAATGAAATTCTCATTGTTTCTCTTATTTCTTTATGCGTGTATTTATTCATCACCCCGTGGACGCGCTTTCTTTACTTGACCGGAGATGTCTGTTGCTCCTGCGCATGCCCAGAATTGCTGCGTGGAGCGTCTGCTTTACTTCAAGAAACCCCGAATTTAACAGTAGGGGTCTGCAACCAAAGAGTCTGCTGTTAAAGTGCCACTTGCTGGCCAAAGGCGACTCGCCAATCCAAAAAAAAAAAAAAAACAAACAGTCCTCGCAAGAGACCACCCCCTCAAATTTTGACAGCTTTCGTTTCGGGGCTAAATGCACGAAATAAATACACGAAGACATAATTCATCAAATGCTTAAAGAAACTGGCGGAAAAAACATCTTTACTGACATATTTAAGTACTCATTATCACATTTAATGTTATTTATGTAGTGTCACATTTCACCGTAATTTTATTTATTTATTTATTTTATTTGCCCGAAATTGTCCGCTATAAAAGTAATGCAAAGCGAAATCGGCTTTCACTGAAACTAATACATTAATAATAATAATAAAAATCTGCTTTTAATTAGACTTCTCGTGGAATTAAATGGTCACGTTGACAATTTAAACTGAAAGTCGCATTTTCATTATAAATGTCAATTAACACGTGTCCAGTTTTCATTTTCCTTTTTAGTAAATTTTAATCCAAAAATAATGAGATCTGAAGAAGAGGGGACATACAGTATGCACTAAATGCTAAAGCAGGTTTTTTTTTTTAATAACAACATATTCAACTGTGGAGAAATAACGGCATTGCAAAATAAATAACAGTAAAATCTCGAGACCCTGGAAAACGAACTCATTTTTGCTTAATTCTATGAAAAGTTAATATTATGGTGTCACATTCTATAGAATGAATGCAGCAGATGAGGGTTTTTGCCTAATAAAGACAGAAGTTCCATGTAAAAGCAGGTCTTGCTTGGAACAAAAATCCGCACCCACTGTGGCCCCCTGTGGACTGAGCTGCGTAGCTGGACGCTGTGAGGCGGGCACGTTACTGTGGAAATAAAATGGGGCTCTGCTGACATCTTGTGGACATTGAATTTAGTGCAGTTACTGTATTCCGTTAATCCACTTGCTCCTTTAGGTCGCCAGGGTAAAAATAGAAGACCCCGATCTTTACATCCATCCATCCATCCATTTTCCAACCCGCTGAATCCAAACACAGGGTCACGGGGGTTTGCTGGAGCCAATCCCAGCCAACACAGGGGTACAAGGCAGGAACCAATCCTGGGCAGGCTGCCAACCCACCGCAGGACACACACAAACACACCCAAATTTACCTAAAAGTGTAACCCAATTTCAGCCTCGTGCAAGACTGAATGGTTGACCGAAGCTCCACGCAAAATCCAGGAGGTGATCCTGAACGAATTGTGGATGAAGTTTCAGTTTAAACCACCAAGAGTGGCCCTTTTAGTGGTGTTTTCAGATGTATTTCGCTATTACAGATTTACAGTGGACGTTTTTAAAACGAACACTATCCCATGGTCTTTTCTACGGTTGAACGAGTTATGTTTTACTTGTTTGTATTGTATTCATTTGAAGCCCAGGCATGTTAATTGAGGTCCACAGAGTCACATAGCAAGTTAAAGGTGGGCACTGAATTGGCATGTAGGAGTGTAAGGTGACTGCCGTGGGCTCACTCTGGAGGCATTCCCCTAAGCGCTCTGCTTTGCTTTTCCTGTAACTAAATATATAAACGATCTGGACAAGAATTTAATCAATAAGCTGGTTAGGTTTGCAGATGACACCAAACTAAGATGAAAGGCAGATGATGTGGAATCAGCTGAAGTGTTACAAAAGCACCTGGTGGCATACAGACTTGTGGCAGATGAAATGTAATGGAGAGTTGTGTTCAGAATAAGAGCAGTGAAAGCAGCTCAAAATACTGTAGTAGTATAAGTACAAGTAGTATACATTTATTTCCTTACATGTAAATGCATTGGCAACACTGCACATTCTATTCCAGATCAAAACATGAAGAAAAATTGATCAAATTTCTGTTATTCCTTTACAGAAAGTGAAGAAAAGGGAATATTAGGCTGCTCAAAAAATCGCAGTGTCTTCATTCTTCTTTACAAACTCGAAACATTCACTGGATAAACTGAAAAACGTTTTGAGATTTTGCTTTCCTTTGAATCACTGAACGAATATTTTGTTGTATGACACTATTTCTGAGAACTGCTGCACGTCTGTGTTGCATGGAGTCGACCAACTTCTGGCACCTGTGAACCGGGATGATTGGACTACATTCCACAGTTCTTCTGCATTTCTTCTTTCTTCAAGTTTTCTACTGGATTAAGGTCCAGGGATTGGGCTGGCCATTCCATAACATCAAATCTTGTTGGTTTGGAACCAAGATGTTGCTCATTTACTGGTGTGTTTGGGGTCGTGGTCTTGTTGAAACACCCATTGCAAGGGCATCTCCTCTTCGGCATAAGGTAACATGACCTCTTCAAGTATTTGGAGGTATTCAAACTGATCCATGATCCCCGCTATGTGACAAATAGGCCCGACACCATCCCCATATCATGATGCTTGATTCACTGTCTTCAGTGTACTGTAGCTTGAATTCAGTGTTTGGGGGTTGTCTGCGGACCCTAGACCCAAAAAGAACAATCTTGCTTTTATCAGTCCATAAAATGTTGTGCCATCTCTCTTTAGACCAGTCAATGTGTTCTTTGGGAAATTGTAACCTCTTCAGCACGTGTCTTTTTTTTCAACAATGGGATTTTGCGGGGGCTTCTTGCCGGCAGCTTGGCTTCACATAACTGACACAGGCACTTACAGGTAACTTTAGACCTTCTGTGATCTTCCTGGAGCTGATCATTGGCTGAGTCTTTGTCATTTTGGCTATTCGTCGATCCATTTGAATGGACGTTTTCCGTTTTCTTCCACACCTTTCAGGTTTTGGTTGCCATTTTAAAGCATTTGCGATCATTTTAGCTGAGCAGCCTATCATTTTCTGCACTTCTTTATATGTTTTCCCCTCTCCAACCATCTTTTTAATCAAAGAACAGTGCTTTTCTGAACAATGTCTGGAATGACCCCTTTTACTCAGATTTTCAGAGAGAAATGCTCTCTAACCAGCATGTACGACATTTGCTGCCTTCCTTCCTTAAATAAGGGCCATAACTGACGCCTGTTTTTCACAGAATGAGCGACCTCACTAATTGAACTCTACACTGCTATTTTATTTGAACAGCCTAATATTCCATTTTCTTCACTTTCTGTAAAGCAATAACACACATTTGATCAATTTTTCTTCATGTTTTGATTTGTAATAGAATTTGCAGTGTTCCCATTGCGTTTTCGTGTATGGAAATAAAACCTATTGTAAGGATTTTGAGCTTTCTTCACTTTTTTAAACACACTGCTATTATTCTGAACCCAACTGTAAGTAATTATAAAGTATTGCAGGTAGAAAGTAAAAATGTTAGGTTTGAATATACGATGGGGGGGGGGGTCTGAAAGTTGAATGCGCCCCGTAATGAGAAGGGTCCAGGAGTCATAGCGGACTCATCACTGTCAATGTCCAGGCAGTGCACAAACGTGATTGAGAAAGCTAACAGGATGTTAAGTTATATAATGCCCTGAAGATGTTTGGAATACAAGTCACAGGAAGTTATACCTAAATTATGTAAAGGGAGGCTTCATCTGAAGTGCTTGGACTCCATATTACAAAAACAACATAACAGTGGTAGAGAAAGTCCAAAGAAGTGCAATGAGGCTCATTCCAGGACTGAGAAGTATGAGCTGTGAGGACAAGCTGGAGGAAGAAATGGAGAAGCAGCACCTGTGATGTGATTTAAGTACAGTTAGGTCCATAAATATTTGGACAGAGACAACTTTTTTCTAATTTTGGTTCTGTACATTTCCACAATGAATTTTAAATGAAACAACTCAGATGCAGTTGAAGTGCAGACTTTCAGCTTTAATTCAGTGGGGTGAACAAAACGATTGCATAAAAATGTGAGGCAACTAAAGCATTTTTTAACACAATCCCTTCATTTCAGGGGCTCAAAAGTAATTGCACAATTGACTCAAAGGCTATTTCATGGGCAGGTGTGGGCAAGTCCGTCGTTATGTCATTATCAATTAAGCAGATAAAAGACCTGGAGTTGATTTGAGGTGTGGTGCTTGCATGTGGAAGATTTTGCTGTGAACAGACAACATGCGGTCAAAGGAGCTCTCCATGCAGGTGAAAGAAGCCATCATTAAGCTGCGAAAACAGAAAAAACCCATCCGAGAAATTGCTACAATATTACGAGTGGCAAAATCTACAGTTTGGTACATGCTGAGAAAGAAAGCAAGCACTGGTGAACTCAGCAACGCAAAAAGACCTGGACGTCCACGGAAGACAACAGTGGTGGATAATCGCAGAATCATTTCCATGGTGAAGAGAAACCCCTTCACAACAGCCAACCAAGTGAACAACACTCTCCAGGGGGTCGGCGTATCGATATCCAAGTCTACCATAAAGAGACGACTGCATGAAAGTAAATACAGAGGGTGCACTGCAAGGTGCAAGCCACTCATAAGCCTCAAGAATAGAAAGGCTAGATTGGACTTTACTAAAGAACATCTAAAAAAGCCAGCACAGTTCTGGAAAAACATTCTTTGGACAGATGAAACCAAGATCAACCTCTACCAGAATGATGGCAAGAAAAAAGTATGGAGAAGGCGTGGAACAGCTCATTATCCAAAGCATAGCACATCATCTGTAAAACACGGTGGAGGCAGTGTGATGGCTTGGGCGTGCATGGCTGCCAGTGGCACTGGGACACTAGTGTTTATTGATGATGTGACACAGGACAGAAGCAGCCAAATGAATACTGAGGTGTTCAGAGACATACTGTCTGCTCAAATCCAGCTAAATGCAGTCAAATTGATTGGGTGGCGTTTCATGATACAGATGGACAATGACCCAAAACATACAGCCAAAGCACCCCAGGAGTTTATTAAAGCAAAGAAGTGGAAAATTCTTGAATGGCCAAGTCAGTCACCTGATCTTAACCCAGTTGAGCAGGCATTTCACTTGTTGAAGACTAAACTTCAGACAGAAAGGCCCACAAAACAAACAGCAACTGAAAGCCGCTGCAGTGAAGGCCTGGCAGAGCATTAAAAAGGAGGAAACCCAGCATCTGGTGATGTCCAGGAGTTCAAGACTTCAGGCTGTCATTGCCAGCAAAGGGTTTTCAACCAGGTATTAGAAATGAACATTTGATTTCCAGTTCTTTAATTTGTCCAATTACTTTTGAGCCCCTGAAATGAAGGGATTGTGTTAAAAAATGCTTTAGTTGCCTTACAATTTTTTGCAATCGTTTTGTTCACCCCACTGAATTAAAGCTGAAAGTCTGCACTTCAACTGCATCTGAGTTGTTTCATTTAAAATTCATTGTGGTAATGAACAGAACCAAAATTAGAAAAAAAGTTGTTTCTGTCCAAATATTTATGGACTTAACTGTATTTCAAGTTATGAAGAGAATTAGCACAGTGGATTCTGGCTGCGACAAGAACACAGAAGCATGCGATGAAACGTGGCAAATTTCTCACAATTGTTCGAGATTTTTTCTTCATGCAAAGAACCCTGGATACGTGGAATAAATTACCAAGTTGGAGTGGCGGACAGAAGGACTTTTGGAACCTTCAAATCTTGACTTGATGTTGTTTGGAGAGTCTATATTCTTACAAAATTGGGGATCTTTAACAGCACTATATGATTCTATGGCCCCATCCTATATTTTGGAATGTCTGTCCCCTTACACTCCAAGTCGTAACCTCAGATCTTTAAATGAAGGTCTGCTTATAATTCATCCATCCATCCATTATCCATCCATCCATTATCCAACCCGCTATATCCCAATTACAGGGTCATGGGGGTCTGCTGGAGCCAATCCCAGCCAACACAGGGCACAAGGCAGGAAACAAACCCCAGGCAGGGCTCCAGCCCACTACAGTTATAATTCCAACAGCCAACCTGAAAAGAAGTGGTGAGGCGACCTTTTACTGTTATGCACCTAAAATTTGGAATATTTTACCAATAGAATTTTGCCAGGCTCATACAGTAGAACAATTTTAAAAACTGATAAAAACTCAATATTTGAAAATGGCTTTATCGTAGCTACATTTCAGTTGTATCCCTGTTAGTCGATATGGGCATTGAATTATCATTTTCCTCTGGGTTCTGCAGTTCCCTACTAATCTTTACTTTTCTCTGCTGTTTTATTTTTCTGGTTCTTCCACCACCACCTGATCAAAGCACCACGCTGCCCCCTGTGTTTATGGATTGAATGGCAGGTGTCCCAGATGTCCACATGACCATCATCAACAATTTCTTCCATGTGATGCCTCCAAACAATAAGGACTGATGTAGACCACCTATGTTAAGTAGAATGCCCACCGGGGACTGGGTGGTCTTTTCGCCTTGGACTCCCTGCAAATTTTGTATTTTTTCTCCAGCCTAACTGGAGATTTTTTTTCTGTCCTCCTGGCCATTTGACCTTACCTTTTATTTTTTTTTATTATTGCCTACTCTTGTTTATGTTTTATATTAACTTCCATTTTTATTTCATCTTGTAAAGCACTTTCAGCTACAAGGTTTGTATGAATATCCATCCATCCATTATCCAACCCGCTATATCCGTAACTACAGGGTCACGGGGGTCTGCTGGAGCCAATCCCAGCCAACACAGGGCGCAAGGCAGGAACCAAACCCCAGGCAGGGTGCCAGCCCACCGCAGGGTTGTATGAATATGTGTTACATAAATCACTGATGTTGTTGTTCTTTACTGTGTCGTGTGGTTCCTCGTACCTCCATTGCTTGACAAAGCATCACTTCATTCTGGTCAGGGTTCTTTGCATATGAAGTTGGTTCTTTGTGCTTTGAAAAACTTCCTACTATGTAGAAAAAAAATGTTTAATGTATAGTGGACTGCAGGACACGAACAGATTAAGAGAACCTGGCTTTAGTGAGCGTTACTGGACGTATTCAGCAAGAGTCCTTTTAAAATAATGAGCCATTGGTATTCCACAAATCTGTTACCATCTCTTTGTACTTATTCACTTCATGAAGCCTGTTTTGGATCTAAAATGGTTCCCCTATGGCATCGCTCTGAAGAATCGCCAATCCACCTAACCTGTATGTCTGTGGACTGTGGGAGGAAACCGGAGCGCCCGGAGGCAACCTACGCAGACACGGGGAGAACATGCAAACTCCACGCAGGGAGGACCTTGTAAAGACATCCATCCATTTTCCAACCCGCTGAATCCGAACACAGGGTCACGGGGGTCTGCTGGAGCCAATCCCAGCCAACACAGGGCGCAAGGCAGGGAACCAATCCCGGGCAGGGCGCCAACCCACCGCAGGACACACACAAACCACCAAGCACACACTAGGGCCAATTTAGAATCGCCAATCCACCTAACCTGCATGTCTTTGGACTGTGGGAGGAAACCGGAGCGCCCGGAGGAAACCCATGCAGACACGGGGAGAACATACAAACTCCACGCAGGGTGGACCCGGGAAGCGAACCCAGGTCTCCTTACTGCGAGGCAGCAGCGCTACCACTGCGCCACCGTGCCGTCCTTTGTAAAGACATGCATTTGCTAAATTAAAGACCTTAAACTGAGTTTATGTGTGCATGTGTCTCTGTGTGTGTGTGTGTGCAAGTTGGTCCTGCAATGGACTGCAACCCCTGGTTCTTGTGTTGTGTCTGATACTGTCAAGATAGGCTCTGGCCTTCTTGAGTGGGAAACACATCAAGTGGGTTTCATAACCTTATATGGCATTATAACATCCTCAGACCCACTCGATCCAGTTCAGAGTAGGATCCCATTCCAGTGGCATTGTATGCATGGGAAGAACTGAACCAGACAGGACACCAGTCCATTACCAAGTCAGCTCATCTACACGCCAGCATGCTGCTGATTTTAAGCTGCTAATTAGATAGATAGATAGATAATTAGCTTAACACACAGGCTTTTAGGACACACACATGAAGACAACGTGCAAACTTCACTCAAACTGTGACTGGCCATGGGATCTGAACTCAGCAGAAGCGCTGCCAACTGCACGACCATACCACATATAATATAATATAATATAATATAATATAAGGGGTGGCACGGTGGCGCAGTGGGTAGCGCTGCCGCCTCGCAGTTGGGTGATCTGGGGACCTGGGTTTGCTTCCCGGGTCCTCCCTGCGTGGAATTTGCATGTTCTCCCCGTGTCTGCGTGGGTTTCCTCCGGGTGCTCCGGTTTCCTCCCACAGTCCAAAGACATGCAGGTTAGGTGGATTGGCGATTCTAAATTGGCCCGTGGGTGTGTTTGTGTGTGTCCTGCGGTGGGTTGGCACCCTGCCCGGGATTGGTTCCTGCCTTGTGCCCTGTGTTGGCTGGGATTGGCTCCAGCAGACCCCCGTGACCCTGTGTTCGGATTCAGCGGGTTGGCAAATGGATGGAATATAATATAATATAATATAATATAATATAATATAATATAATCCCAGCTCGATTATTTTCAGTTTTCATGTTCTCCTTTTGTCCTGCCAATGACTGGCACCCTGTCCAGATGTTATTCCTGCCTTGTGCCAATTCTGGCTGAGACAAGCTCCAACTGCCCCAGATAAGAGGGTTAGAAAGGTGTATGGATTAATGGATGTTTTGAGTGGTTTACTCTGAGCACACTGGCTTTCATCCCACATTCCAAAGTCAATGGTTTTCAGTTGGTTCGAGCCGTTAAACTGGTTTCAGTGGCAGCGAGAGATTGCAGTATTTGCCCTGCTCTATTGTTTCTCAATGGTGTCGCCATTCACTTTTTCCAATGTACGGGCCTTTCCTTGGTGAATCGAGCTCGATCGTCAGAGGGGGTTTTGGGGTGTGTGATCTGAGCACGATCATCTGAGCGGCGACCCATACTGTTATAAGCAATTGCAACTGACGAGACCCAGGCTGAAAAAACAGTGCCCACCACGCTTCGAGCAACATGCACACGCATACGCACTTGAACAACATGCCAACACCGGAGTGCTTGAACCCAAGCAGTGACTGAGTCAGAATTCGAAGCAAGTTTAACACCGAGACAATGTAAGACAGCTTGTATCACATTTCCCAGCCTGGCTATAAAGCATAATTTAACTTCGGCTTCAGGTTGCTCAGGTAACGGCGCGGCAGTTACCATGGATTTACAAACATAGCCCCTCTGACCAATAAGGAGCTTCGCTTTCTGGCACGTGTATGGACGCCGAAAAACGCGAAAGGATCCCAATGAAACTCCTATAATGCCACTGATGAGGAGACAATAAAACAAAAAAACAATTTAAGGTAAATCTATTTCTAAATGTCTACTTTAACGTGTGGTCCCGAGCACCTGTCAGAAAGCTGCAGGTCCTGTGAATTCGCCGTTGTTCGTTTTAAACTGAAGGCTTTTTTGCAGAATTTGTTCCTGGCATTTGAGTGTACGTACAATTTGCACATTTGTTTGAGATTACTCGTTCACTAACACCTTTCTCAGTCTCTCACGCGTGTTTCTGTTTATTATTGAATAGAATATATGTGCCCGTGCCTGACACTTTTGTAGAGTATGAAAGAAATATCTTTTCGTCTCTGAGTTCATGCCTCTCCTGTTCTTAAAGCCCCTTACGCTCTGCGGCTAAAAACCAGAAATCACATTTTTCTTGTAAGATTTTTTCCCACTCTATTTTTACTTGTAGTTAGTTGAATGAGTCTTGTAAACAATGCAGACGTTAATGTAGGCAGCGCTCTAAACTCCAGCGGGCTGGGCTTCGCGCACAATCCGATAGCCGGGAGGGGATTTTAACCCATTTAGCCTTAGAACTTTTTTTACAATGTATTAAAAAAAAAAAAACATGTCTCGGAAGCAGGGCCTTATTAAAACCTTTAGAGGCCCTAAGCACTTGAAAGGTATTGGAGCCTCCCAACCTCAATTATTGCTATTTTTTTATTCTTATTTATATGTATGTAATTGTTTTCATTTAATGTGGGAACCCCTTTTTATAAAACCTGAATGAGCTGCACACTGTGCAGTTTTACATCTTATGGCCCATTGAAAACCTGGCAATGGGAAATTTTTGGGGTGCCCCCCTTCCCTTCATGTCCCAAACAGGTGCTTATTTTGCTTAATGGTTAATCCAGCCCTGCTTGGAAGAATGAAGGCACTGACAAGCCATATAATTATACCAAGTTTCATTTTATGATAGCCCTGGCTTCTAATTACTAAACCGGTTGGAATGAAAATGTGAGTAACACTTTAGGTACTGCAAAATTACAACTTATTTGCTCTTATGCGAGAAAACCTTAACTTTGGTCTTCATAACACTTACAAAACATCAGTAAACAGTTATCGTGACATGATGGTAACATGACTTGTTCATAGGAAGGATTCAACAGGTAATATCAAGAGAGATGTGTCTCAGGTGAGCCACCTCAGATTACTCCAAAGTGAAGTTCTGTCAGCGGGCCACACTCTGCTGATGCTTTGTAAGTGTCACAAGCACTCCAAGTAATATTATTATTATTATTATTATTATTATTCTTCACCCATCACATCTATAAACCTTCTCTTAGTCCTTCCTCTTTTCCTTTTGCCTGGCAGCTCTATGTTTAATATCCTTTTCCTAATATGATGCATTTCTGCAGTTCCTAAACTAAAGTAGTTACCAAAACCTGCAGCCACTACATCCCTCCAGGACTGTATGGACCCCTGTCCGATAGGCTGCAGCTGGATGGTCTCCAGAACCTCTCTTTGAATTCCTACACCTTTTGTTGCCTATACTTACAGATCCACAGGTCTCCCATGTTCTGAAATGGACATAAAACCTGCTAACAGAAAGCAGTCACCACCATTCATGATAGCAGAAGTGATTTTTTTAGGAACTTTCAAAATAAGACTTGATGATTGTTCTGATGTTCTCTGGGTGATTTGTCATTTTTGTGCTTTTATGAAATGTAACAGATATGAGCTAAAACGTTTGGTTGAAGTGGTTGGTCCTTTCAAATACTCTCTCTATATTGGTGCCCTTCAGTAATTGTATCTACAATGTTTCTTTGGGAGCTGCTTTGTGATAATGATGGAGTTTGTATTAGGACTATCACTGAGTGACTCTAATCCTTCTGTAAAATATGTTTGTTTAACTTGAGCCCTTGTGAAACAAATCCATGTTACTCAGGCTCTCCTTTACTAATAATATGGGTAAGGCGTCACTAGTCTATTTAGATGTATCCCTGCAGAAGAGGCACACTTTGTTTTGGAGATGGTCTTCATACATTTTTCATCAGCTTGCTAACTCCGTAACCCAGTTTAAGGTCACAGGAGACCAGAGGCTTTCCAAGCAGTATTGGGTGTGTGATGGGAACCAACCCTGGATGGGGTGTCCATATGTCACTGGGCACACACTTACACTGGGCCCATGTGGAACTGATAGGTAACCAGACGGGCACATTTTTGGGATCAGGAGGTAAAAACTGTCAGATTTGGATATAAACCATACTGGCACATGGAGAATATTGAGACTCCACACAAGTGTGGTCTTGGCCAGGGATCTGACCACAGGAACTCTATGTCTATGCCTATGTCTGCATCTCTGTGTACAACTCATGGATGCCACTTCAGATATCAGAGCTTTAAATCAAGCACATACCTGTATATTCTTAAACAGCCTGTAGCACAAAGCTCTGCACCATCTGGAAAGCAGTTTACAACATATGGAAATGAATATACAGGGAGTATGTAGATAGCAATAAACACATCCAGAAACTCAGATTGGGAAAACCTGCATGGAGAGCAGAAAGTATAAGACTGAGTCTCTTTATAACTGCAATAGTGCATTCATTTTCATGCTACATTTCGGCATGTAAGCCTGTATGCAGTTTCTTCCATCTCCATCGCTCCTCAGAGTTTAGACATTTTTTGGTATTTAAATTTACAGTTTCATCTGCATAGAGAGCTGCGTTGGGAAGATTTAGTAAAGATCTTAAAACATCTCAGCCTTTTAAAATGTCTGAAAGCCGGGCAGATATTTACTGTATAAGATGAGAGTTTGTCCTGCCAGGAGTAAGTAGAATGGGAAAGATCCTTTCACATGAATGCTGACAGTGTATTTATCGTTTATCTTTCCTAGTCTTTCTGACATCCCCGAGGTGAGACATCTGCTAACAAATCAGCCACCTGCCATGTCGTCCCCATCTGTCATTCATTCCTCTGCCTCTCGGGAGACAACTGGCTCGGTGAAACAGTCAAGTAAGTCCTGTATCCACTGACTGTGTGTGTACGTTAAGTGTGTGTCCACTGAGAGTGTGTACGTTAAGTGTGTGTCCACTTAGTGTGTTTTAATTAAGTGTGTGACCACTGAGTGTGTGTGTCTGTTAAGTGTGTGTCCACTGACTGTGTGTGTACGTTAAGTGTGTGTCCACTCAGTGTGTTTTAATTAAGTGTGTGACCACTGAGTGTGTGTTTCTTAAGTGTGTGTACTTAGTGTGCATCTGTTAAGTATGTCCACTGAGTGTGTGTCCACTGAGTGTGTGTGTATGTTAAGTGTGTGTGACCACTGAGTGTGTGTCTCTTAAGTGTGTGTACTGAGTGTATGTCTGTTAAGTATGTCCACTGAGTGTGTGTGTACGTTAAGTGTGTGTCCACTCAGTGTGTTTTAATTAAGTGTGTGACCACTGAGTGTGTGTCTCTTAAGTGTGTGTACTGAGTGTGTGTCTGTTAAGTGTGTGTACTGAGTGTGTGTGTATGTTAAGTGTGTGTCCACTGACTGTGTGTGTACGTTAAGTGTGTGTCCACTCAGTGTGTTTTAATTAAGTGTGTGACCACTGAGTGTGTGTCTCTTAAGTGTGTGTACTGAGTGTGTGTCTATTAAGTATGTCCACTGAGTGTGTGTGTATGTTAAGTGTGTGTCCACTCAGTGTGTGTCCACTGAGAGTGTGTGTATGTTAAGTGTGTGTCCACTCAGTGTGTGTCCACTGAGAGTGTGTGTATGTTAAGTGTGTGTCCATTGAGTGTGTGTGTGACCACTGAGTGTGTGTGTATGTTAAGTGTGTGTCCACTCAGTGTGTTTTTATTAAGTGTGTGTGACCACTGAGTGTGTGTCTCTTAAGTGTGTGTACTTAGTGTGCATCTGTTAAGTATGTCCACTGAGTGTGTGTCCACTGAGTGTGTGTGTATGTTAAGTGTGTGTGACCACTGAGTGTGTGTCTCTTAAGTGTGTGTACTGAGTGTATGTCTGTTAAGTATGTCCACTGAGTGTGTGTGTACGTTAAGTGTGAGTCCACTCAGTGTGTGTCCGTTGTGTGTGTGTGACCACTGAGTGTGTGTGTATGTTAAGTGTGTGTCCACTCAGTGTGTTTTCATTAAGTGTGTGTGACCACTGAGTGTGTGTTTATGTTAACTGTGTGTCCACTCAGTGTGTGTCCGTTGAGTGTGTGTGACCACTGAGTGTGTGTATGTTAAGTGTGTGTCTACTCAGTGTGTTTTCATTAAGTGTGTGTGACCACTGAGTGTGTGTCTGTTAAGTGTGTGTCCACTGACTGTGTGTGTACGTTAAGTGTGTGTCTACTCAGTGTGTTTTCATTAAGTGTGTGTGACCACTTAGTGTGTGTCTGTTAAGTGTGTGTACTGAGTGTGTGTGTATGTTAAGTGTGTGTCCACTGACTGTGTGTGTACGTTAAGTGTGTGTCCACTCAGTGTGTTTTAATTAAGTGTGTGACCACTGAGTGTGTGTCTCTTAAGTGTGTGTCCATTGAGTGTGTGTGTGACCACTGAGTGTGTGTGTATGTTAAGTGTGTGTCCACTCAGTGTGTTTTTATTAAGTGTGTGTGACCACTGAGTGTGTGTCTCTTAAGTGTGTGTACTTAGTGTGCATCTGTTAAGTATGTCC
Organism: Erpetoichthys calabaricus; assembly: GCF_900747795.2. Taxonomy (NCBI): domain Eukaryota; kingdom Metazoa; phylum Chordata; class Cladistia; order Polypteriformes; family Polypteridae; genus Erpetoichthys; species Erpetoichthys calabaricus. The sequence goes on along the minus strand of NC_041411.2, from coordinate 65,834,251 downwards.
ACTGAGTGTGTGTCCACTGAGTGTGTGTGTCTGTTAAGTGTGTGTACTGAGTGTGTGTGTCTGTTAAGTGTGTGTCCACTGACTGTGTGTGTACGTTAAGTGTGTGTCCACTCAGTGTGTTTTAATTAAGTGTGTGACCACTGAGTGTGTGTCTCTTAAGTGTGTGTCCATTGAGTGTGTGTGTGACCACTGAGTGTGTGTGTATGTTAAGTGTGTGTCCACTCAGTGTGTTTTTATTAAGTGTGTGTGACCACTGAGTGTGTGTGTACGTTAAGTGTTTGTCCACTCAGTGTGTGTCCGTTGTGTGTGTGTGACCACTGAGTGTGTGTGTATGTTAAGTGTGTGTCCACTCAGTGTGTTTTCATTAAGTGTGTGTGACCACTGAGTGTGTGTTTATGTTAACTTTGTGTCCACTCAGTGTGTGTCCGTTGAGTGTGTGTGACCACTGAGTGTGTGTATGTTAATGAAAACACACTGAGTGGACACACAGTTAACATAAACACACTCAGTGGTCACACACACTTAATGAAAACACACTGAGTAGACACACACTTAAGTGTGTGTGACCACTGAGTGTGTGTCTGTTAAGTGTGTCCACTGAGTGTGTGTGTATGTTAAGTGTGTGTCCACTCAGTGTGTTTTCATTAAGTGTGTGTGACCACTGAGTGTGTGTATGTTAAGTGTGTGTCTACTCAGTGTGTTTTCATTAAGTATGTGTGACCACTGAGTGTGTGTACTGAGTGTGTGTACTGAGTGTGTGTCTGTTAAGTGTGTCCACTGAGTGTGTGTCCACTGCATGTCCATTGAGTGTGTGCCCACTGAGTATACCATGATCATGAAGAAAACATTTTGCTGATTAGTTTCAAGACCAGAAGAGGCCTTTGTTCAGGTCTTATTACATAACAGGATGTGACTAATGGATGCATTACAGGTAGTACCACATTCAAAGTGTTACCAGCGTTTTTAATTTCTTAGCAAATGTATTTTTATACAGTATATTCTTATTATTCCATGACACAATCCTTTATTTTAACATCTTTGAGCATAAAGTCTTCACTTTTCCAATGTAGAATTCTGTCTATAACTTGCTTAACTTTAGTTACTTAAGTATTGCTGGGAAAAGTGCTTGGGAATTAGGAAGAGGGTCCAAAAATGGACTGGTAGCCCATCTAGTGTGGGGGTTCTTGGCTTATGTGTGGTGGTGCTTAGACAGATCCCCACTGGGCCACCACCAAATGTCTTAACCCTGTACTGGAGTAAGCGGGTATGGAAAATGAATGAATGAAATCATTAACTAACGATTTATTTCTTGACGCAGCACAACTCCAGGTTCATGTTTGTTTAACCTGAACCTGTGCATAACAAATCCATTTTACTACATTACTGTTAATGCGGGGAAGACATCAGTAGTTTATTTAGATGTGTCCTTGCAAAGGAGGCATACTTTTTTTTAGGAGGTGGTCTTCATAGGTTTTCCATCTGTTTCCTAACTCACTAACCCAGTTTAAGGTCCAAGGGTGTGTGGTGGGAATGGAGTTTTTTTTCCATACACTTTGACATCCCATCATAACCCAAAGAGATGTGTGTTCTGTTCCAAACTGACCCAAGTGTACGTTTGTGTGCCTTGTAACAGACGGATTGTCAGTCCAAGGTTAGTTCCTGCCTTGTGCTCAACGCTACAAGAATTGGCCCCAGTTCCCCACCTCCTTATCTCTGGATTCAGCTCATTTTCCTCTCTGTTCCTTGTGGAAGTGTATGCACAAACAAGACAGTCTTCCTGATAATATCCTGCACAAGGAGTTCATTGCATTTGGCACAGAAAACTAAGAAATGGAATTGGACACATTCGACTGGCTATGATTTTTTCTTTAAATCCCCTCGAAGACCCCACTCTTTCTTTGGCCCCTGTGTCAAGACCCTGACAGAGCTCTCTTCCAAGATGCTTTTAATGGAAGTCTGCAAGAGCTGATTTAAATTACAGATGGGTGGATGGGCGCATTTTCTTTTTCTTTTTTTTTTTTTTTAGCATTTTATTGAATTTATTAAAAGCAAATAACATTCCATACAAGTAAGTCAAATTCTGCAGAACTAAATTCAAGCCAAATCAACCCCCATCATGAGAAATGGAGTTAGGCCAGCAGAGTAAAACTAATAAATAAATAAATAATAAGGGAAGAGAATCCACTTCCTCAATTTACCGTATATACTTGTGTTTAAGTTCTCCCGCGGAAAAGTCTTGGCTTGATTTTACCATATACAGTTGCGTTCCAGAACCCCCCGTGAAAGGTGAAAATCCGCAAAGTACAAACCATATGTTCATATGTTTTTTTTATATATTTTAAGCCCTTATAACCTCTCCCACACTATTATAAACATACAAACATATATACAGCATAAACCCTTTGTATTCTCTTAGATATTAGGTAAGATTCGTTGAAATTATGTATGTAAACACAGTTTATATACAGTAAAACCTAAATATTATTTTAAAGATATCGAGCGTCTCCAATATCACATATGTTACAGCCATTACGACAGACAGGCCACCAGCAATAAATACGTACAATGCAAGAAAAATTGTATACAGTAAAATGTGTGTACAGTGACACTAAACTATGTACATGTAATAAGTACTGTACGTAGATAATTAATTATGGTTACTCACCAACAATGACACGACAACTTGTCCGATAACGATGAGTTTAATTTTACTGCACAACAAAGGATAGCGTTACAGCTCTTCTAAAGGAGCCTCTTCAGGCGATTGTGTAGCACCGCTGTTGTTGTTCTTCCATCAGTCTTCAATCCAAATCCCTAAAGCAGATTCCATCCAGACTACTGCCTTACAACGTCCACTTGCAACTCATTTTGCGCCCTGGTTAAAGGACACTGCGGCCGTAGATCTTATATGCTTTTCCTCCTTTTTAAATATAAAGAATCGTGGACTCATTGATGCCGTAATGGTGTCCTGCAGCGGTGTAGCTGTTCCCTTCCTTCAACATATCCAAAACTTTTACCTTTTCTGCAATCATTTGCATCTTCTGTTGGCGCTTGGACACGACCCCTGAAGCAGTAGCAGGAGCACGTTAATGCTGAATGAGTGAGATGAGACTTCCTGGTTAATGCAGCACTCCGTCGCTGAGCCAATCAGCACACAGGAACTTAACTGTGTGCTCTGATTAGGTAGCTTCTCAGTCATCCGCCAATAGCATCCCTTGTATGAAATCAACTGGGCAAACCAACTGAGGAAGCAAGTACCAGAAGTAAAAAGACCCATTGTCCGCAGAAACCCGCGAAGCAGCGAAAAATCTGCGTTATATATTTAGATATGCTTACATATAAAATCCGCGATAGAGTGAAGCCGCGAAAGTCGAAGCGCGATATTGCGAGGGATTACTGTAATGTCTGGTATTTTATAATGTCGGTCGTATAAGTCGAATGTGAAAAACTCACACTATTGGTCCAAGAGATTATGATATGCTAATGCCCACCTGAGAGAGTAACCACGGTGCACACGGCCTTTTTATTCTATGTATTGTGCCTACATGACTACACAGTAATACCCGAACTTTTCCGAAGCAACGATTGCACTGTTTTATGTTTTTTGTATCTCCCACCGTCATACACCTTTATCGTAAGAGCATCCCTTATCAATGATGAAGCATTCGATCAGAAGAAAATATGAAGCTGGTTTTAAATTAAAAGTCGTTGAAGTGGCGAAAGAAATTGGTAACTGCGCTGCTGCAACAAAATTCGATGTGTCTGAGAAACTGCTGCGAGATTGGAGGAGACAAGAAGATGTAAAAAGAAAGAAAAAAATAAGTGTCGCATTTTTGAACGGCTGTATAAGTCGGGGTCTGATTTTTATGATCGATTTTTTGGATTTGAAGACCCGACTGATACGCGAGTATATACGGTAAATGCTTAATCTAAAATGTTATGAATTAGATCCTGCCAGGTTTTAAAAAAGTTTTGCACAGATGGAGGCATTTCACTTTGTGCAGTTATAAAGATTAGAGCAAGAAATAACAGTTGGTGAAATGGACTGAACTGCAGTGTATTTCAGCACTTCTACAGGGAGATTCACTCGATTCATTCTGTTGTAACTCCTGTTAGGATGAAACAATCTGAACCAAACAAATAAGCTCTATACATTGATGTATGTGTAATCGATTGCATTACATGCAACGCCAGAAGTGCTTTCCGTTTTCTGCCAGACACATTTCGATGTGGCGCTCCATGTTCCTGAACATATCAGCAAGTGTCTTGGAGGGAAGAGTGGCAATTTCATGTTGGATGTTATCCTTCAAATCTTCTACAGTGCAAGGCTTGTTATGTTCTCTGAGCATAACCCAAGGGAAGAAGTCTGGTGGTGTCAGATCCGGCGACCATGGTGGCCAAAGCCCCTTTAAAATGACCCTGTTGCTGAAGAAGGATCAATTTCTGCCATGCTCCTCGCTGATGTGTGACTCATTGCTCCATCTTGCTAGAAGTAACCTTCCATTAACTCACGATCATCCAGTTGATTCTGACATCGCTTAAATGAATTGGTGACCCAATAGGTTCGCACCATGAAGATGCGCTGCTCAATACTGTACACCACCATCCCGATGAGAAGTCGAGTGACTGAGTGAAGGGGTACGGGTGGTATGTATCCAGAAATTGCAAATGGTGGTTAAACATAGCGATGGCTGTCCATCACCCACCTCATTGCTCCAACACAGAGGCATCTCAGCTTGTTTGAAGCTCCGTATACTGAGGAACACATTGCATGTTGTTTCGTTTAGATTGCTTCATCCTAGCTAGAGTTATTACAGAATATTCGGGCCTCTTTCGATTCTCCCTGTAATATTTACTGAATTTTAAGAGACCAGACAAGATCATGATAAAGATTTAGGGTACCACCCTGGTAACCCCATATAACTGAATAATTTAAGGCAAAGGAAACACGCAACAATTGTGAGAACATCTTCACAGTTCATAACAGAACTGACCTAAGATGGCAGATCTTTCGGCTTTGATGACTTTCATCAGGAAGAGGTGGCTGCAGGTGGACGGACACCAGAAGTAACGTCAGGGGTGGTAAAGCCGTCATTCTTCCAGTCTGCAGAGGGAGGAAGAGAAATAAAATTATAATGGAATGAAAACCCCTGGAGCGGCGGGTTATTACCGTTCCCAGAGCTGACCCCAATGACAATATGCAGACCTCCATTAAGGAATTTAGCATACATTGAGGCGCATACTGTAAACTGTTAAGTGCATGTTTCCCAGATGCTATCTGGATGGTTTTCTTTTGTGTTTCCTATTTCCTCATTTTTATATTTGTCTGTTTTATTGTTTATGCAGGACTGAGAACGACCTCCCTGCACTCAGCTCCACTCTCATCGCTGCCGTCAGTGAAGTTGGAAGCTGAAACAAAGTCTGTTATCTCAGGTACACCGTCCCTTTTATCATTGCTTTTAATTTTCTTGTATGCGCATCACTAATTTAGCCACAAGGATCAGTGCTAAGGTTCATCTTCACAGATCATACAAGACTGGTGCAAATAAAAGATGTCCAAATAAACAACACAAAAATAAAAATGGAGGAAGACAGCATCATTTCATTTATTAACAATTACAAAAATAAGCATGTTTATGACACCTCATTTATTGGGTATAACAAGATTAAGTATGTGAAACGTATTTTTAATATTGTCACTGGTTTATGATGCAGGGGGTTGTCGCATTTGGTTTTGTTCATTGTTGTACTTTAAGGGTGGGCAGTGCCGCTGCATCACAGATGTAGCTTCTTGAATTCGGATCTGGCACTTGGTTTACAAGGTCATTATTGTCACCAGCACAGCGTGTACAGTCAAATTCTTATTTGCATGTGCTGATCGACATGCCACATCATTGCCACAAAAGTTATTTTGGAAGAATTAAGTGGATAGGACTGGTGTGCTTTGTTGGCCTGTTGTCATTTAGGTGGTTCTCCTGGTTCTTTAATGGCACTGTATGGTTCTTTACTGGGTTGTGTGGTTCTTTGCTGAACCACTGTTTGACAAAGCGCCATTTAATTCTGGGAAGGGTTCCCTGCACATGAAGTTGGTTCTTTGTGCTTTGAAAAAGTTTCTCTTTTGTAGAAAAAAAGAAAAAAAAAAGGAAATTTTAAATGTACGGCAGGCAACCTAGAAGTACACTGAAAGATGAAGACAAGCTGGACTTAGCCTGTGTTACTGTATGCACCAAGAGACCTTTTAAAACCATTGGTTTTTCACAAACCTGTTACCATCTATTCAATTTTATTTTATTTTTTTACAGTTCTGTAACAGGCTCTATACAGTAAAAAAAAAAAAAAAAAAAAGGATGAGAGGATGCCTGTGAAGTGGAGAAGAAGTGTACTGGTACCGATTTTTAAGAATAAGGGAGATGTGCAGAGCTGTGGTAACTACAGGAGAATAAAAATTGATGAGCCAAAGCATGAAGTTATGGGAAAGAGGAGTGGAAGCTCAGTTAAGAAGGGAGGTGATGACTAGTGAGCAGTAGTATGGTTTCATGCCAGGTAAGAGCACCACAGATGTGATGTTTGTTCTGAGGATGTTGATGGAGAAGTTTACAGAAGGCCAGAAGGAGTTGCATTGTGTCTTTGTGGACCGGGAGAAAGCATATGACAGGGTGCCTCGAGAGGAGCTGTGGTATTGTATGAGGAAGTCGGGAGTGACACAGAAGTACGTAAGAGTTGTACAGGATATGTACGAGGGAAGTGTGACTGCGGTGAGGTCTGCAGTAGGAGTGTCGGATGCACTCAACGTGGAGGTGGGATTACATCAGGGATCAGCTCTGAGCCCTTTCTTATTTGATGGATGGACAGGTTGACAGACGAGATTAGACAGAAGTCCCCGTGGACTATGATGTTTGCTGATGACACTGTGATCTGTAGCGATAGTAGGGAGCAAGTTGAGGAGACCCTGGAGAGGTGGAGATATGCTCTAGAGAGGAGAGGAATGAAGGTCAGTAGGAACAAGACAGAATACATGTGTGTAAATGAGAGGGATGTCAGTGGTATGGTGAGGATGCAGGGAGTAGAGTTGGCGAAGGTGGATGAGTTTAAATACTTGAGATCAACAGTACAGAGTAATGGGGATTGTGGAACAGAGGTGAAAAAGAGAGTGCAGGCAGGGTGGAATGGGTGGAGAAGAGTGTCAGGAGTGATTTGTGACAGACAGGTATAAGCAAGAGTGAAAGGGAAGGTCTACAGGACGGTAGTGAGACCAGCTATGTTATATGGGTTGGAGACGGTGGCACTGACCAGAAAGCAGGAGACAGAGCAGGAGGTGGCAGATTTGAAGATGCTAAGATTTGCATTGGGTGTGACGAGGATGGATAGGATTAGAAATGAGGACATTAGAGGGTCAGCTCAAGTTGGATGGTTGGAAGACAAAATCAGAGAGGCGAGATTGTGTTGGTTTGGACATGTGCAGAGGAGAGATGTTTGGTATATTGGGGAAAAGGATGTTAAGGATAGAGCTGCCAGGCAAGAGGAAAAAAGGAAGGCCTAAGAGAAGGTTTATGGATGTAGTGAGAGAGGACATGCAGGTGATGAGTGTGACAGAGCATGATGCAGAGGACAGGAAGATATGGAAAAAGATGATCTGCTGTGGCAACCCCTAACAGGAGCAGCCGAAAGAAAAAGAAGAAGAAGAGCCTGTTATGGTTCTAAATAAATAAATAAAGGTTCTTTCTGAAACCTTCATGTGGAGGGGTCTCTTGGAAACCAAAAATGGTCCCCCTTTGGCCATCGCTCTGAAGAACCACTCTGGCCCCTTTATTTTTAAGAATGTAATGTTCTACCAATTAATGAGTAGAATTACCTTACCTTTTGAATTTCCTAATGGGATTAATAAAGTTCTAAATCTGTGTCTTCTGTGGTAAAAAAAATCATGCACCGGTGGTTGATGTCATTGAGAGGCAGGGCTTTCGGCTGAACTGCAGAGGAACAAGAGGAGAGAGGATCCGTTGAAAAGCGCCAACCCCTGGTCTGGCTGACAAATGACACTGATTGAGCCAGTAAACTGTCCCCCATGCGCACATGTGTGACACTTAAATAACTACCTTACCTTAAAAATGTCCATCTTTTTACCTGAGAATTCTAAGACAACATGTAGCGGATGCCACATGTGCTTTATTCCAGGGGCAGTTTGCTGCCTCTTTGGGTGCATTTCAGGAAAGAAGAATACTGTAAATATACCTTTAAGGGGGAGGTCATAACTCGGTCAGGGCGGTTAAAAACCGGAAAAGAAGGGGAGAAAGAGAGACATCTTGTGGTGGAGCAAAGAGAAGAGACGAGGTAGCGCCAAGAAAAAATATCTGCTGGAACAAGTTCTTTTTTTTGAAGACTCAGCGACACAAGGGAGACGCGTCTCTGAAGACGGACCTTTTTTTTTCTTCCTTTGATTTCGCTGGAATACTTGGACTGGTAGGATTGAACTTTTTTGTTACTGGCTCGACGACCGGCGTATTCCCGTATGGTTTCTCTTTGCCCTGCACAATAAGGACAGTAATTCCGTTTGGTTGAACTGGTTTCTATGATTTATGAACATTGCGCGTTTAAACCAGAAAGGAGGGGGGTTTGATTGTTATGTATTTGTTTGTTTGTTTCTTTTCATGTAAGATAATATATGTGTTATTCTTTTGCTTCTTCTTTGTGTTGTAATATGATTTGTTGTTAATGCTAAGCTGGGACTGGTGGTGGGGAAATCAATAAAAGGACGAGCGTTGGTCACGTTGCCCGATAGATTTTATATATTGAACTGCTTTACATTAGCAGTTTTCTAATCGTGCTTATCCCGGGGTTTAGTTGTTTCTCCCAGGGCAGCAGTACAAACATATAACTGACATTTTTGAGTACTTGTTACTTGTATTTTTTGTGCAATTTTCCTAAAACAAATGTTTACGTGTAATAAGGCATTCTTTACACTGCAACTCAAGCTCAATATTCTTGCTTTTTGAGGTCAAACAACTGAAAGTTGCTTGCCTGCTTAGCCTCGTGTCTACCTTATAGCCAGATGTTAAGGTTAAGTAGTCTGCAGTTTTTTCCACTGATGCTACTTGCTGTCTGTGTGAAGCTTTCATGTTCTCCCAGTGCCTACTTGGGTTTTTCCTTCCGGAAACTTTAGCTATCCTCCCATAATTCCAAAGATGTGCATTAGGTTGGTGGGTGATTCCCTGTCCAGGACTGACTTCTGTCTTGAGGCTGATGCTGTCTAGATAGTCTCCATCCTTGATCACCCAAAATTGGATTGGGTTAGTTAATATTATTTTATATTATCTATGTGGATACAGACATTTAGGGGAAAAATAAAAGGTTATAGATTGTCTGTTGTCTCAGACGAACTAGACAACAGTTTTCAAGAAAAAGTGGGGTACCAACCATGATGCACTGTTTAATCTATAGAACAAAAATAGATTTAAACAAAAGAAACCAGCGCTTGAGGGCATGGCACCTGAAATAGAGGCAATTGTCTTGGAAACATCTCTCTTAAAGGTAAGGTCAGACTTGGGAAAGCTCCACACTGGTCTTTGCTCTGGTCCATAAAGCAATGCTTTTTACATCGTTCAAGCCAGAAGAGGTGGGGCTTCTTGGTCTTAATTGCCCTCATTGGGTGTCTCCCTGTGAGAAAAACAAAAGATGACAAGACCATTAGCGACAGAACCCCCTGTCATCCTGGAGGGGTATCACATACCTCAGATGAGCCTGGAAGGTGATCCTCTGACACGTACTGTATGTGTGACTCACAGTGTTATGTTGATCAAGTCCCAGAAATCACTCCAGACTGCAGTTGTACAAGTATTTATTTCTGGGAAAATGTACTGCAAATGTAAGTACAAGTACAATGTAAGCTGCAAGGCACCACATACAATAGACATACTGTCTGCAATGTTTTTTAATCCAGGTGCTCCAGGTTTCTCCCACCCCCAGAGACATACCAGCTAAGTTAAGGGAGATTCTAAACTGGCCAGCTAGGAGTGTTTGTACTCCTTCGGATGTATTGGCCTCCTAGCCAGGGCTGATTCTTGATTTGCCGCTGATGCTGCTGAGACAGGCTTTGTGTCTGCTTCTGACTCCATCATTCACTCATTCTTCCATCGGCCCATATGTTCACAAGCCCCTTCATATGTCTGCTTGTACATCCATCTATCGATTAATCCACTCATTAGTTCACTTATTAATTAATCCAGCCATTCCTCCATATGTTTATCAGTACATCTTATTGGTTATCTATCCATCAGAGCAATGCTTATTCCATCTGTACATTTGTCTGTTTTCAAGTCCATCCATCTATCCAGCTACTTGTTCTCGATTTTAGGGTCCTGGAAAATTGCACATTTTATATGTTTTAATTTTGGTATGGAAAATGGATGGATGAATGTTATAAACGCCAAAATTGTTTTTCTTAGAGGGTGAAGAAGGCGATCTTCCCACTTCCAAAAACCCTTTCAAAATCCCACGGGATTGTGATATCTTCCAGTTGAGAGAAAAGGAAAAAGAACGAAAGAAGCTAGTAAGTATGGGCTCACTTTCTTTAACCATAAGACTTTGTGACACCTACTGGTTGATGCATATTCTATTGCATGAACCCTTTTAATATTTGATAATCATGTGATGCCAATGCATCTCCAGCAAAATCAAATTCCTTTCATCAAACATGGAAGGGCCGTAGTTAGAACTGACCCAGTTTGTGGGGTGGAAAAGAGGACACCTTGCTTTTGGCAGGTGTGCTGTGCAGGACTGAGACCTGCATTTTGTTTGATTTATGAAGTACTTGACTTTTACTCAATAAGCTCTGATCATCGTTTGAATGTATGCAGTGTATATAAAACTAGGTGCGTAGGTTTGCAGAGCCACTTTCCAGCACCTTGATCTGTGAATATTACTTACGATGTTACCTTGAAACGTTTGTCTTAACATACTTCAATGATGAGCCAAAATATTATGGCCACTCCCACAGGAAGCGAATGATGTTGACTATCTCATAACAATGGCGCGTCTTTAGGTCAGGGATATATTAGTTGGTAAGCTGACTTTAGGAACTCATAGTCTACACTGAATGCAAAAGATATGGGCAAGTGTAAAGACCTGAGTGACACGGATAAGGGCCACATCGTTATGGCCAGATGACAAGGTCAGAACATTTCCAAAATGACAAGGCTTGTAGGGTGGTCATGGTCAGCTATGCTGAGCGCCTTCTAACAATGGTCCAAACAACCCACGAGTAACCAACGTGGTGTTGGGCAGACAAGACTCATTGATGTTAGAGGTTAATGAAGGCTGTCCTGTCTGGTACAAACCAACATTAGGGCTACTGTGGCGCAAATCGCAGGAAATTTTAATGTTGTATTTGAAACTCACTGCATATGGGACTGTGTAGCTGCAGGCCAGTCAAAATGCCCAAGGTAACTCATGTCTACCATTACAAATTGGGTATGCGAGTGTCGGAACTGGACCTTGGATCAATCGAAGAAGGTTGCCTGGTCTGATGGATGAATTCTGCTTCCTGTTGCATCATGTGGATGGCCAGGTACATACACAGTATGTGTTGTTTACGTGGGAATGAAATGACACCATGTAATGTGAGAAGAAGACAAGCCAGTGGAAGGAGGGTGATGCTTAGGGTAATGTTTTTCTAGAAAACCCTGTGTCTGTACATTCATGCGGTTGTTAATGTGATGTTTACCACCTACCTAAACATCATTGCATAACAGGTACGAGGTCCTAGAAGAAAGTGGCATCGTTCACCAGAATAATGCATCCTGCCACACTGCACAAGTTGTTTAGGAATGGTTTGAGGAAGAGTTCAAGCTGTTGTCCTGGCCCTGCACATTCCCTAGATCTCAATCTAACTGAGCATCTGTGGAATGTGTTGGAATAACCAGTCCAATCCATGGTGGCACCGTCTCACAACAGGAGTAGAAGGATCTGCTGCTATCATCCTCATGCAAGGCACCGTAGGAGACCTTCAGAGGTCTTGTGGAGTCCATGCCTCAAAGCAGTTTTTGGTGGAACATGGAGGAGCAACAAGCATATTAGGCTGGTTACCGTAATGTTTTGGCTCATCAGTGTAGGTCTTCCTTTTCTGAAATAACTACATTATCTCACTGTTAGAATTATAACTGAACTTGAAGTTAAAGAGAAAGCATTCACCTCATAAGAATCTTTCCCTGCTTTACTACTACAGCTTTAATTGTTCTTATCGGTTTTCTAGGAACACGAACAGAATAAGAAGCTGAAAATACACGAAAAAATAACTTATACGGGCAGAGTCAATGCCAAGCGTGCAGCTATAAGGGAATTAGTGTCTGGAGAAGAAAATGGGGCAGCTACAGACGAGGCTGAAGACGAAACTGCAGCAGCTGTTAAAGATGACACTTCATGGAAGCTCGCCATGACGAAAGGTTTTACTGATAGATTATTGCTTTCAGAATTGAGTCCTAGTGGTGCTCATGTGATTGAATTATAAACTCTTATGAAGCTAAAACTTTTAAATAGACAGCTGCTCTTCACAAATGTACTGACTCAATACACAATGTTGTTTACAAGAGAAAAACTCTTACATGGCAGAGACATTTTTATATGTTTAATGTAAACTTTGTATATTCTTTATAAAGAAAGACAAAGTGCACGCTATGCAGTGAGTCATTTTTTGAGCTAATTTTTTTTTTCACTGTCCTTTTGTCCTTTTTTAATGTTTCTTTCAGATCGCTATGTAGAAAAAGAAAGCATAAATGAATACATCGCAAAGAAAAGAGAAATGTTTCTTTTGCAGGTAAATACAACATTGAAATGATTGCTTTGGTAAATAATAAATAGATAGCATTAAAATATATACGAAGGACGTTGAAAAAGTTTCTGCGCTCTTATATTTTCATTGGAAACGGTGAAGGCAGGAGGAGTAGTATTTGGGTATTAAAAAGTTGGTACAACTCTGGGAAAATTGCATTTCAAACGAAGGTGACTATGTAGAAAAGTCATTTGTTTTTGAAATTCTTAATAGAGTTAAAAAAAAGTGTGGAAACTTTTTGTAAGTCCCTCATATATATATATACAGTATGTATGTATGTATGTATATATATATATATATATATATATATATATATATATATATATATATATATAGTGGGTAAGGAATACCCACTGTGTCATATACCTCAGTGCAAGACACATGACAGCCCGCATGGAGTTTGCTAAAAGACACCTGAAGGTCTCTGAGATGGTGAGAAATAAGATTCTCTGGTCTGATGAGACCAAGATGGAACTTTTTGGCCTTAATTCTAAGCGGTATGTGTGGAGACAACCAGGCATTGCTCATCACTTGTCCAATACAGTCCCCACAGTGAAGCATGGCGGTGGCAGCATCATGCTGTGGGGGTGTTTTTCAGCTGCAGGGACGGGACGACTGGTTGCAATCGAGGGAAAGATGAATGTGGCCAAGTACAGGGATATCCTGGACAAAAACCTTCTCCAAAGTGCTAAGGACCTCAGACCGGGCCAAAGGTTTACCTTCCAACAAGACAATGACCCTAAGCACACAGCTAAAATAACGAAGGAGTGGCTTCACAACAACTCTGTGACTGTTCTTGAATGGCCCAGCCAGAGCCCTGACTTAAACCCAATTGAGCATCTCTGGAGAGACCTAAAAATGGTTGTCCATCAACGTTTACCATCCAACCTGACAGAACTGGAGAGGATCTGCAAGGAGGAATGGCAGAGGATCCCCAAATCCAGGTGTGAAAAACTTGTTGCATCTTTCCCAAGAAGACTCATGGCTGTATGAGCTCAAAAGGGTGCTTCTACTAAATACTGAGCAAAGGGTCTGAATACTTAGGACCATGTGATATTTCAGTTTTTCTTTTTTAATAAATCTGCAACAATTTCAAAAATTCTTTTTTTTTGTCTGTCAATATGGGGTACTGTGTGTACATTAATGAGGGAAAAAATTAATTTAAATGACTTTAGCAAATGGCTGCAATATGACAAAGAGTGAAAAATTGAAGGGGGTCTGAATACTTTCCATACCCACTGTATATATATATATATATATATATATAAAATTTAAGGCCAGTACAAAAAGCGCCAGAGAGTTGGCCGAGTCTTGGCTATCAGATGAAAACGCCATCAACAGACACTTGGACATAAACCCAGCATATGCCAACTTAAGAAGGACATATAAACAATGATTAAACTATACAACCCCCCCCCCCCCGATCATACTGACTTAGTCACCGCCACCCCCCCCCCATTCTCCCCCCCCCCATACTGAATGTGATGCTATATATTGCCTTTGATTCTTGTAAGTCTAAGCATTATCCTCTGATGAAGACCCCTGACAGGAATAAAACTATTTTATGATACGTGATTCGTTTTTTCTCCCTTCGTGGATCTCCAACTGCAAATATGCAAACCGTATCACAGACCTTCTCTTCCATTCACATTATATATATATATATATATATATATATATATATACACATTTTTTGTTTAGTGGAAAAACAGTATTAAAAAGTAGTTTAAAAGCAAACCTGCTTTTGGGCTCATTAGTGTTTCATTACAGTTCCCCTGTTTGGATTTGGTTACCTGGCCTGTCATTATTTAAATTTTGTACATTTATTTGCTTAGCAGATGCTTTTATCCAAAACCACTTTCAATAAAATGATATAAAAATTGAGTAAACGACAGTCTAGGGGAATGTTTGGGAACAAATGTTACAGGACAAGGGTACAAAAAAGTGAAGAGCTCAGAACAAAATTATATTCAATTCGAATAGATACACTTTATTAATCTCAAGGGGAAATTCAGATGCTTATAGCAGCAGAAGCATAAAAAACAAGAATAGAGACTCACAGGACAAATAATACAGCCAATCAATCAATCAATCAATAAAAATACATTTAACAAGCATATCAGGTTTGAGCACTGGATTGCTTGATAGCAGTGGGCAGAAAAGACCAGAGAGGTGCTTTTTAGCACACCTGTGACTGTTTAAGTGCTCCAAGAGAATGCTTCCTGGAGGGAAATGGAGGAGAATTTTTAATGTCATAATATTATTATTCATTTCTTACAGTATTCCTTGGCAGTGAAGCGAGATGAGATGCGCAAATTAGATGAAGTGGCCATGCTGGAGGAGCAGAAGCTGGAAAAAGCCGAACAGTTTTTAGAGAACGATGCAGCGATGTTTGATGAGTTTTTGAAAGAGAATGACAGAAACTCTGTGGAAGCAATTAAAAAGTAAGTATTGAACACTGTCATGAACGTCAAGGTGTTTATTCTAATAGTGTCCGTTCTGCATTGGCAATTAAATACTGTCATTAATCAAGGGGAAGAGAAGTGTCAAGAGGAAATGTTGGGGTCCCAACCAGGCCACCCCGTATACTCAAAGTAATAAGTCTACTCAAATAAACAAGCGCACAAAGGCGTAACAGGAAAACAAAAGCAAAATAGATAGATAGATAGATAGATAGATACTTTATTAATCCCAATGGGAAATTCACATTCTTCAGCAGCAGCATACTGATACAATAAATAATATTAAATTAAAGAATGATAATAATACATGTGAAAAAAACAGACAATAACTATGTATAATGTTAAATATTAACGTTTACCCCCCCTGGTGGAATTAAAGAGTCGCATAGTTTGGGGGAGGAACGATCTCCTCAATCTGTCTGTGGAGCAGGACAGTGACAGCAGTCTGTCGCTGAAGCTGCTCTTCTGTCTGGAGATGATACTATTAAGTGGATGCAGTGGATTCTCCATAATTGATAGGAGCCTGCTGAGCGCCCTTCGCTCTGCCACAGATGTTAAACTGTCCAGCTCCATGCCAACAATAGAGCCTGCCTTCCTCACCAGTTTGTCCAGGCGTGAGGCGTCTTTCCTCTTAATGCTGCCTCCCCAGCACACCACTGCGTAGAAGAGGGCGCTCGCCACAACTGTTTGATAGAACATCTGCAGCATCTTATTGCAGATGTTGAAGGAAGCCAGCCTTCTAAGGAAGTATAACCGGCTTTGTCCTTTCTTGCACAGCGCATCAGTAATGTAACCTTAGGAGCAGTTTAATGGCTTTCAGTGAGGCTATAGGGTTGGAGCTGTACTGAATGAGATGCCTCCTTCTGGGAATGCCCTGCTTTTGTAGCTCGTGGCCCAGAAGGGGCGGAGTCAGTTGCCCTCAATGGGCATCTTCTCAGAGCTGTGGGTGGAAAAAGAGGCACAAGAGTCAGCAATTGTGCCCCCTGGTATCCCGGGGTGGTAGTGATCCTTTGATGCACATATGTGACAATACATGAATACATTATGGAAATGCAAGATTTAATAAACGTTGCATGAATAAAATCAGGATAAAGCACCACTGCCTTCCAGCTTCATGAGACTTAGATTTTAATCCCAGAGCAACCACTGGGAGTTTGCATGTTCTTCCTGAGTTTTTTTGTCTGAGGGCCCCAGTCCCCCACAGTAACTGAAAGGCATGCACAGTAGTTAGGTTGTGGTGGTAGTAGTAGTGATAGTGGTTTACAACATGTACAGAGTACATTAAAAGAGTTACTTGTATGTCTGATGAACATGCAACACACCACCACTCTCAAATGCCATTATAACAAGATTGTAATTAAATATGTATCTTAATGCTGCTTAAATAAAAAAAAAAACATCAACTAACCTGATGTACTTCTTACTTTTGTTTCCATACCAGTTTTCTTGAACCTTATGGTTAGTTACATCATTAAGCAGTGCCCTCTGTGAATTAGTGTGGTTATAGCTGACGATTCATATACATATTCTCATCCTGGTCGGAGTAAAGTTTTAACAATCCTGGATGTAGTGCCAGTCCATGAAGGGCTCACGCATGCATACCTCTACACTCACTCGCAGCAAGGAATTGTAGAGTCACCAGTTAACTTAACATGCATGCCTTCAGGGATATGGGAGGACAGCTGCAATAATCAGAAGGAAAGCCATGCAGACAATGCCTGGGCACAAGGATTTGAATACCGGGCCTGTGAGGCAGATGTGGTAACCATCATGTCACTACATAATTTAAGATTTATGCAGAAAAATTTTTTAAAAACTTAATTCTGTGTCACAAACTCGAGACAGAGTCATATAAAGGTTTGGGGCAGCCACCCGTATAATTTGGTACCCTGGCTGCAAAGTTGCTTTTCAATAATAACACAGCACTGATGTGCACAAAACCGAGTCCAAACAGAACTGAGGGAATAGGGAAAAGGTGCAGGCTTTTAAAGTGGAAGACAGGAAGTGAGATCATAGGGATCGGGCTCCTGTTCTTCAGCCATTGGTTCGAGCCCGGACGTGACATCACAGGGGCCGGAGCCGGCAAGGTTTCCTTCCATAGGCTCGCTCCCGGAAGTGACGTCGAGAGTCAGGTGGAATCTCCCGTGAATGGTCTACAAGAAAGGGAGAAAAAGAGTCGGTGCACTCTGCCACATCCCGGCATGTCTCGGAACTGCCCTTACTCAAGCCCTTTAGCTGCCTCCCATGCGCACGTGTGTGACATCTGGCAGAGTCAATGTTAAGTGTAGAGCTACAATATATGGGTGTTTGAAGAGGAAGACAGAACAACCAAAGTTGGGAGTGATACAGGAAAAGCAGAAGCTATTATTGATGACAATTCATGGAAATGTGTCATGACTGACAGTTTAAACAGTACATGATGGCATTCAGAAAATCATACTGTTTCTGTCCTGTTCAGTTCCCTGAAATATACTAAATTATTTAGTCATATGAAAAAGTTTGGGAATCCCTCTCAGCCTGCATAATAATTGACTCTCCTTTCAACAAAAAAGATAACAGTGGTAAGTCTTTGCATACCGCAGTACTGCGGTATTATCTGAACAAAGATTTTTAGTGAAGCAGTATTCAGTTGTATGAAATTAAATCAAATGTGAAAAACTGGCTGTGCACAAATGTGGGTCCCCTTGTAATGTTGCTGATTTGAATGCCTGTCACTGCTCAATGCTGATTACTTGCAACACCAAATTGGTTGGATGAGCTCGTTAAGCCTTGAACTTCATAGACAGGTGTGTCCAATCATGAGATATAAAGGTATTTAAGGTGGTCAATTACAAGTTGTGCTTCCCTTTGACCCTCCTCTGAAGAGTGACAGCATGGGATCTTCAAAGCAACTCTCAAAAGATCTGAAAACAAAGATTGTTCAGTCTCATGGTTTAGGGTAAGGCTACAAAAAGCTATCTCAGAGGTTTAAACTGTCAGTTTCAACTGTAAGGAATGAAAACAGCAAATGGAAGGCCACAGGCACAGTTGCTGTTAAACTCAGCAGGTCTGGCAGGCCAAGAAAAATACAGGAGAGGCATATGCACAGGATTGGTGAGAATGGTTACAGACAACCCACAGATCACCTCCAAAGACCTGCAAGAACATCTTGCTGCAGATGGTGTATCTGTACATCGTTCTACAAATCAGAGCAATTTGCACAATGATCATCTGTATGGCAGGGTGATGAGAAAGAAGCCCTTTCTGCACTCACGCCACAAACAGAGTGGCTTGTTGTATGCAAATGCTCATTTAGACAAGCCAGATTCATTTTGGAACAAAGTGCTTTGGACTGATGAGTTATTTGGTCAGAACAAAAATCACTTTGCATGGCGTAAGAAGAACACCGCATTCCAAGAAAAACACCTGCTACCTACTGTCAAATCTGGTGGAGGTTCCATCATGCTGTGGGGCTGTGTGGCTTGTTCAGGGACTGGGGCCCTTGTTAAAGTCGAGGGTCAGATGAATTCAACCCAATATCAACAAATTCTTCAGGATAATGTTCAAGCATCAGTCATGAAGTTGAAGTTATGCAGGGGTTGGATATTCCAACAAGACAATGACCCAAAACACAGTTTGAAATCTACAAAGGCAGAGGGAGAAGTACAATGTTCTGGAATGGCCGTCACAGTCCCCTGACTTGAATATCATTGAAAATCTATGGGATGATTTGAAGCAGGCTGTCCATGCTCAGCAGCCATCAAATTGAACTAAACTGGAGAGATTTTGTATAAAGAATGGTCAACAATACCTCCATCCAGAATCCAGACACTCATCAAAGGCTATAGGAGGACAGCGTCTAGAGGCCAAAAGGAGGCTCAACTAAGTATTGATGGAATCTCTCTGTTGGGGTGCCCACATTTATGCACCTGTCTAATTTTGTTATGATGCATATTCCATATTTTCTGTTAATCCAATAAACTTAATGTCACTGCTGAAATACTCCTGTTTCCATAAGGCATGTCACATATTAAAAGGAAGTTGCTACTTTGAAAGCTCAGCCAATGAGAAACAAAAATCCAAAGAATTAAGAGGGGTTCCCAAACTTTTTCATATGATTGTAATCAAATGAAGCTTAGACCTCTTAATTCACACGATTCCCATTAACTGATCTGTCCTGCTCACACGCAGCTGCTGTTTGCTTGTGAAACCTCCAGCATCTCATTGAGGACTGATATTCATGTCCTATTACTCTTAAACTAAATTGTTTCAGTAAATGGATATGTTGCAGAAAACACTTTGTAAATAAAGAAGAGTCTGGAGTCATCGTTATAAATGAAATCCAAACATGGACATGCTCTATTTAAATCTACAGGTGGAGTCCCACATGCTCTTGATAATGCAGCATGGCAGACTGAAGAAATCATACAGAGCACTTCCTTTTATCAGCTTGGCTCAATTACATAAGTTGTTTGAATATATTTTAATTTTCACCAATCAGCTTTAGATAAATGGTGAACTCTAGAAACACATCCCTGAATTAAGTATTATGTGAAGTCCCAAACTAGTTAAATATAAAAGTCCTAAGGATAAGAAATATGACTATTTACATGTAAGCTGTTACCAGAAAACAAAACACAAAATTAAATAGTAAATATGATCTCAAATTCTAGAAAAAGAATATGCTGGTACAAATGAAGTCAAGATGTTCTACTTTAACAGGCAGGCAGTTTCAAGCACTTTTTTCTTTTCCCTTACAGGCGCAAGGTCAGATGTTGAAGTATATATTTTAATTTTATGGTTAAATATATTGAAGGCTGTGATGATTATGTTTTTATACACATCTTGGAAAGATGCTACTTTTAAAAAGGTAGTTTTTCCATTCAGTGTAATTGTAAAGACCCCACATTAAACACTTTATACTTAGATTTTTAAAAAATAACATTGACCAAAAATCAGGTTGCAGTGACAGTTTTTTTTTAAATTTTGGATATTTATTTATTTATGGTGCATTACCTAACCAGTTGTTATTTACACAGAAACTTTAATTACCTGTTACAATGAGAGAGTAGAAATTGGTGCCCCATTCTTGGTAGACTGCAGCTTCCCTGGACTCTTGAACAAAAAAAAGCAGCATTAAATAATGGAAAGGTAGATATTTTTAATGATAATAATATATTATTTCTATTATTATTGCAAAAGTTGATTTATATAAAGTCAACAAAACATTTAATTAGTGTGCAACTAATAGAATTTCAGAATATTTCACTGCAACAGAAGCAACTATTGCAGAAGCAAATATTCATGATGAGTAAATGTTAAATTCTGATTACATAAAATGATTAATCAGGGTACCTTAATGGTGCAGTGCTATGTACTACTACCTCACAGCTCCAGAAACCTGGGTTCAAGTCATAGTTCAGTTGTTTTCTGTGTAAATATTGCATGATCTCAGTTAGTGTGAGGAGATTTTCTCCATGTCTCTTAGTTTCCACCCAAATCACAAATAGTTAATGTTGTCCATGAGAGAGTCCTGCATTAAGCTAACATTCAATGTAAGGTTGATTCCTGCCTTGTACCAACTGATAGGCCATGCTAACCCAGGGTTCTGTTGGAGAATAAGCATCTTCAGAAAATGGATAGATACACAAAATTTGTAATTTTTCTATGATTTTATATTTCCACAGTGCTGAGATGGAAACAAAATTTAAGCTGGAAAAAGTATCTGAAATAAAACGAATCTCTGCAAAGATAGTTGGAATTAAGAGGTAAGATATTAGGCTGATTACAAAAATGAAATAATTTTGTTGTCTGTTTTAAGGAGTTTCACTTTACTTTCAATCATTCAGGCACTATCACCCTATAGCACTTTTCACTGTGATATATTGTAAAGATATTGCTTTTTATTTTCTGAACTTACTGGACAAATCATATCACAGTAAAATGCCATAAAATGGTATATTCATAAAAAAGGTATGATTTTTGACCAAAATCAACAACATTTCTGGATGTGTCCAAACTTTTGATTGGTAGTCTATCTATCTATCTATCTATCTATCTATCTATCTATCTATCTATCTATCTATCTATCTATCTAATCAGCGTTGTACTTATGGCCATCCTGTACTTTACCTGCCCCTTGAAGAGAGAACAATGTACTTTAACCTGCCACAACCAATCCCCCCTTGAAGGCAGAGGCTTGTATATAAGGTGTGGAATACCAGGCTGGCACCGCCACCTCAACCGACACAGACAAGCGTAGGACACAAGTTCAAGGCAGACACGTGCTTTTTCTTTTTTACCTCGTGGGAAACGCCTTCCCCCATTTCCCACAAGTACAACACAGCCTAGCACAACACACAGCAATACTCTTCCTTCTCTCTTTCTTTCTTTCTCCTCCACTCCTCCGGTCAAGCTTCGTCTTCCTCCTCCCAACTCTGGCTCCTTGAGTAGTGGCTGCTGGCTCCTTTTATACTGCACCCAGAAGTGCTCCAGGTGCTTGATGACCTAGTTTCCGACAGCACTTCCGGGTGGGCTCAGCAGATCCTGCTGCAGCACCCCCTGGCGGTGCCCGCGGATCCCAACAGGGCTGCACCAAATTCCAACTCCCTTGAAGCCTTGTGGGAGTCTGTGGCACCACTGCAACCCAGGGGGAAATGCCATTTAGTGATAACCTCTGGCCATGCTGGCTACCCCGGTCCTTCCAGTATGGAAGTGTCCCAGCCGGGCAAGGGCCCCGGCCGCACGCTACAAAGGCAGTCACTACATAATCAGTGAGGCTGCTTATGCATCACCCCCATCTGTGCCCCAGGGATTTGACAATTGTCTTTCCTACTCGACCATATCACTTGCCTGCTCACTAGTTTTTAAGCAAGTAAAAAGGCCTGCTGCTATTTGTGTGCTATTAACAAAACATATGTAAGTACAACACAGCACATGGAAAATGCAGGACAAGAAAAAATTTAAAATTCACTAGAATATTAAATAAAGCAGTGTCAGTTTCCACCATTGAGTGACACAAAGTAATTGCTAGTCCTCATTTGAATATTAAACGTGAATGTACAGTATTACCTTAATTAATAAATTCTTTGAGAAGGATGTTCCATTATAACAAAGTCAGAATAAAATGCACCGCAGCACCCACACAAGTTCAAGTAGCCATCCACTAAAGCGCTGTGCTAGTCATCATGCAACATCCTTATAAAGTTGTTAATATGTGCGTACTCCAGAAGACAAAGTTATTTTAGGTGAGTGCTTACATATTTCACACATACTGAAATTCTTTGAATACTTTTGTAAAGTAATTGACAAAATTTGTCCAGTATGTTGTAAAAAAATGTAAAGCAATATCTTTAAGGCTAGGCCTCAACCATGAAAGGAGCCAGTACAAAGCATGGAAGATAGAAATCACATAATTACAAGTTGGGGCCGCATCTTCTCTGCTAGAATCGAATGACACGACAGCATAGCCACTGACACGATTTTAAGGATTCTGGCATGGACCGCTTCATGGAGTTAGGGAAGTTGTTACCTCTGATCACAGGTACGAGGTGCACCTGGCAGAGTGAATGCACAGTCACAGGATTTGGTAGATGAAAGCGCGTGGAGCCCCCTGTCTCATTTATATTCTTCCTATGATACATTTACCTCCGATAACAAAGTTTTATATAACAAACTAAAGTCCTGGAACACATTTGCTTTGCTAACTGAGGTATTACTATATCTGAAAATGTCATATGTAGTGCCATGCTTACCTTACTTCAGTGGTTCCTAATCTCGGTCCTGAGGACCCACTGTGGCTGCAGGTTTTTATTCCAGCCAAATTCACAATTAGTGATAATAATTGATCTCATTTACTTACAGTTGTGCTTGAAAGCTTGTGAACCCTTTAGAATTTTCTGTATTTCTGCATAAATACGACCTAAAACATCATCAGATTTTCACTCAAGTCCTAAAAGTAGATAAAGAGAAACCAGTTAAACAAGTGAGACAAAAATATTATACTTGGTCATTTATTTATTAAGGAAAATGATTGAATATTACATATTTGTGAGTGGCAAAAGTATGTGAACCTTTGCTTTCAGTATCTGGTGTGACCCCCCTTTGCATCAATAACTGCAACTAAACATTTCCGGTAACTGTTGATCAATCCTGCACACCGGCTTGGAGGAATTTTAGCCCATTCCTCCATACAGAACAGCTTCAACTCTGGGATGTTGGTGGGTTTCCTCACATTAACTGCTCGCTTCAGGTCCTTCCACAACATTTCGATTGGATTAAGGTCAGGACTTTGACTTGGCCATTCCAAAACATTAACTTTATTCTTCTTTACCCATTCTTTGGTAGAACGACTTGTGTGCTTAGGGTCGTTGTCTTGCTACATGACCCACCTTCTCTTGAGATTCAGTTCATGGACAGATGTCCTGACATTTTCCTTTAGAATTCTCTGATATAATTCAGAATTCATTGTTCCATCAATGAAGACAAGCCATCCTGGCCCAGATGCAGCAAAACAGGCCCAAACCATGATACTACCACCACCATGTTTCACAGATGGGATAAGGTTCTTATGCTGGAATGCAGTGTTTTCCTTTCTCCAAACATAACACTTCTCATTTAAACCAAAAAGTTCTATTTTGGTCTCATCTGTCCATAAAACATTCTTCCAATAGCCTTCTGGTTTGTCCACGTGATCTTTAGCAAACTGCAGACGAGCAGCAATTTTTTTTTTGGAGAGCAGTGGCTTTCTCCTTGCAACCCTGCCATTGACACCATTGTTGTTCAGTGTTCTCCTGATGGTGGACTCATGAACATGAACATTAGCCAATGTGAGAGAGGCCTTCAGTTGCTTAGAAGTTACCCTGGCATCCTTTGTGACCTCGCCGACTATTACACGCCTTGCTCTTGGAGTGATCTTTGTTGGTCGACCACTCCTGGGGAGGGTAACAATGGTCTTGAATTTCCTCCATTTGTACACAATCTGTCTGACTGTGGATTGGTGGAGTCCAAACTCTTTAGAGATGGTTATGTAACCTTTTCCAGCCTGATGAGCATCAACAACTCTTTTTGTGAGGTCCTCAGTAATCTCCTTTGTTCGTGCTATGATACACTTCCACAAACGTGTTGTGAAGAGCAGACTTTGATAGATCCTGTTCTTTAAATAACACAAGGTGCCCACTCACACCTGATTGTCATCCCATTGATTGAAAACACCAGACTCGAATTTCACCTTCAAACTAACTGCTAATCCGAGAGGTTCACATACTTTTGCCACTCACAAATATGTAATATTCAATCATTTTCCTCAATAAAGAAATGACCAAGTATAATATTTTTGTCTCATTTGTTTATCTGGTTTCTCTTTATCTACTTTTAGGACTTGAGTGAAAATCTGATGATGGTTTAGGTCATATTTTTGCAGAAATATAGAAAATTCTAAAGGGTTCACAGACTTTTAAGCACAACTGTAGTTGGTGTTTTTTCTCTTCTCTTATTCTGCCTTTAGAAAAGCAATGCAGTATGATTTTTACATTTATAAGACATTTAGAAATATGTCTACTTTTGCTTTAAACCCTTACCTCTCTTTTGTTGTTGTCTTATTGTTTTGTTATTTTATTGTGCAGTTTGCACTCTTCATTGTATCCTAATAATGATAATTAAAACAAACAGAACTGACAAGCCAGGTAAACAACACTGAATGATGAAAGGCTGTAATAACTTTAGCTTTAGACCCACTAATTAGTAGATGATAAATTAAACAATCAGAACAACTGGAAAAACAGAATGAAAATCAGGCTGAAAATTATTAAAAAGTTTAAAAAAAAAAAACTATCCCCTTATAAGAGCTTAATAAACTTTAATACAAATTTACCCAACTTAGTTTTGTTATTTCTCCATTGACTCCAAAACACAGAAACTGGGAAATAACAGCTCACTAAATTGGGCTAGGAGTCCAATTAATAACAGAAGTTGGTTGGAACAAAAATTGGGTCCCCAGGACTGAGTTTGGGAAGCACTGCCTTACCTTAAACACTGAATCCCACCGTCTTTTCCACTTTTATTCTCTACTTTAGCGAGATTTCCAAGCATGAAGAGATCCTTAAAGACTACAAGATGTACAAACATTTTCTCATTAAGATGTCCCCTAAAGAATGGCAACAGAAATACCTAGAAAAGCAAAAAGAATCCAAAAAAAGCCAAGGTGGCAGTCAAAAAGGAACAGAAAGTGGAAGAAGGGAAAAAATCAGCATCATCAGCATCTGCCAAAAGTAAGTCCCGTAAGGAACCTGTCTCCAAGTGTGTTGCTTACTGTTGTAAATTGTTTTCTTGCATAGATTACACTTAACAGTGGAAGATCTGATTTGCAAAATACCGAAGGTCCAGGTGCTGGTCATAAAATTAGAATATCATGACAAAGTTGATTTATTTCAGTAATTCCATTCAAAAAGTGAAACGTATATTAGATTCATTCATTACACACAGACTGATGTATTTCAAATGTTTATTTCTTTTAATGTTGTTGATTATAACTGACAACTAATGAAAGTCCCAAATTCAGTATCTCGGAAAATTAGAATATCAATTAAGACCAATGCAAAAAAAGGATTTTTAGAAATGTTGGCCAACTGAAAGGTATGAACATGAAAAGTATGAGCATGGACAGCACTTAATATTTAGTTGGGGCTCCTTTGGCCTGGATTACTGCAGCAATGCGGCGTGGCATGGAGTCGATCAGTCTGTGGCACTGCTCAGGTGTTATGAGAGCCCATGTTGCTCTGATAGTGGCCTTCAGCTCTTCTGAATTGTTGGGTCTGGCGTATTGCATCTTCCTTTTCACAATACCCCATAGATTTTCTATGGGGTTAAGGTCAGGCGAGTTTGCTGGCCAATCAAGAACAGGGATACCATGGTCCTTAAACCAGGTACTGGTAGCTTTGGCACTGTGTGCAGGTGCCAGGTCCTGTTGGAAAATGAAATCTGCATTTCCATAAAGTTCATCAGCAGCAGGAAGCATGAAGTGCTCTAAAACTTCCTGGTAGATGGCTGCGTTGACCTTGGACCTCGGAAAACACAATGGACCAACACCAGCAGATGACATGGCACCCCAAACCATCACTGACTGTGGAAACTTTACACTGGACCTCACGCAACGTGGATTCTGTGCCTCTCCTCTCTTCCACCAGACTCTGGGACCTTGATTTCCAAAGGAAATGCAAAATTTACGTTCATTAGAGAACATAACTTTGGACACCTCAGTAGCAGTCCAAAGGCGAGACGCTTCTGACGCTGTCTCTTGTTCAAGAGTGGCTTGACACAAGGAATGCGACAGCTGAAACCCATGTCTTGCATACGTCTGTGCGTGGTGGTTCTTGAAGCACTGACTCCAGCTGCAGTCCACTCTTTGTGAATCTCCCCCACATTTTTGAATGGGTTTTGTTTCACAATCCTCTCCAGGGTGCGGTTATCCCTATTGCTTGTACACTTTTTTCTACCACATCTTGTCCTTCCCTTCGCCTCTCTATTAATGTGCTTGGACACAGAGCTCTGTGAACAGCCAGCCTCTTTAGCAATGACCTTTTGTGTCTTGCCCTCCTTGTGCAAGGTGTCAATGGTCGTCTTTTGGACAACTGTCAAGTTGGCAGTCTTCCCCATGATTGTGTAGCCTACAGAACTCGACTGAGAGACCATTTAAAGGCTTTTGCAGGAGTTTTGAGTTAATTAGCTGATTAGAGTGTGGCACCAGGTGTCTTCAATGTTGAAACTTTTCACAATATTCTAATTTTCCGAGATACT
Organism: Erpetoichthys calabaricus; assembly: GCF_900747795.2. Lineage (NCBI taxonomy): Eukaryota > Metazoa > Chordata > Cladistia > Polypteriformes > Polypteridae > Erpetoichthys > Erpetoichthys calabaricus. The sequence goes on along the minus strand of NC_041411.2, from coordinate 65,807,197 downwards.
GAATTTGGGACTTTCATTAGTTGTCAGTTATAATCATCAACATTAAAAGAAATAAACATTTGAAATACATCAGTCTGTGTGTAATGAATGAATCTAATATACAAGTTTCACTTTTTGAATGGAATTACTGAAATAAATCATGATAAATCAGTAAATCAGGTTTATTCAGGCAGGTGGTGCTGACATCGTTACTAGCCTCTTGGCAGCTTTTCAAGCAAGTACTTAGAGGGATTGAAGTGTTGCAGACACCAGTCTATTAACTTTACTGTATGTAATTCAATTCACAGAACACATCTACTCAAATCACGGGTGCCATTTTCAAATTCCCCATCCCTGTAATTCCTGCCAGTGGGAGGCCGCTACTGAGGCCCCAGCAGGGCTGTCTTGCCATTTAGTTAAAAATGGGCCATAGTCTGAATGGGATAGCTTAGGCCACCAGAAGGAACTCTGGGCAGACTACCTTCAGGGGTTTTGTAGGGCTAAGCCTGATGTTGAGGTACATTTGAGCAAGTAGTCCAGGGATCTGGTATAAAAGAGGCCAATGGCCATTACTTCAGTAAGCCTAGCATCGGTTGGAGAGTGGGTGTTTTACTTGCCAGGAGGAAGGAGAGAGGTGCAAGAAGGGTGAAAGGTAGAAAGCACAGATAGTTATTCTTTTTTTTATTTTGCTTTAGTGTCTCATTCGTTGTGTTTTTGTCTTTATTGTCCTGTAGCCACCTTTATTGCCTTTAGTTGCAATAAAACCTTTGCTTTTCTTATATTTTTGTTTCTTAGGATCAAAAGAGCACCACCTCATAGGCCACAATATACATACTGTATAAACTACAATGATGTAATGAGATGATGACAAACGCAGTTAAGTTTCCCAAAAGCCCATTTTTTGCAGTCTAAAAACTATATCATTCATTTTAGGGGCAGATGGCCGGACTCCACCTTCAGGGAAGGAATCTGTCTCGTTCCGAGACACCAGGAATTCATCAAGAAGTAGTCAGAAGGCACTCTCTGGAAGAAAACAGTATGTTTAAACAATAAATGATTTAAACTGAGTAGACTGTTAACTGGTACAGCACAATTCTACATTTGGGTATACATGGGTGGGCAAAAGTAGGTTTACAGTTGTTCATATAGGAAAAGACATGCAAGTTAGGATTATTACAATAGCTTTATTAACTTTATTAACTCAGAAGAATGTCATAATAGCACAGTGCACTTAGGTACACTCAAATTGCCGGCCTTGCTTACTCACAACTACAGTCATATGAAAATGTTTGGGAACCCCTTTCAGCCTGCGTAATAATTGACTCTCCTTTCAACAAAAAAGATAACAGTGGTATGTCTTTCATTTCCTAGAAATATCTGAGTACTGCGGTGTTTTCCGAACAAAGATTTTTAGTGAAGCAGTATTTAGTTGTATGAAATTAAATCAAATGTGAAAAACTGGCTGTGCACAAATGTGGGTCCCCTTGTCATTGTGCTGATTTGAATGCCTGTCACTGCTCAATGCTGATTACTTACAACACCAAATTGGTTGGATGAGCTCATTAAGCCTTGAACTTCATAGACAGCTGTGTCCATCATGAGATATAAAGGTATTTAAGGTGGTCAATTACAAGTTGTGCTTCCTTCCCTTTGACTCTCCTCTGAAGAGTGACAGCATGGGATCCTCAAAGCAACTCTCAAAAGATCTGAAAACAAAGATTGTTGAGTCTCATGGTTTAGGGGAAGGCTACAAAAAGCCATCTCAGAGGTTTAAACTGTCAGTTTCAACTGTAAGGAATGGAATCAGGAAATGGAAGGCCACAGGCACAGTTGCTGTTAAACCCAGCAGGTCTGGCAGGCCAAGAAAAATACAGGAGTGACATATGAGCAGGATTGTGAGAATGGTTACAGACAACCTACAGATCACCTCCAAGACCTGCAAGAACATCTTGCCGCAGATGATGTATCTGTACATCGTTCTACAAATCAGAGCAATTTGCACAAAGAACATCTGTATGGCAGGTTGATGAGAAAGAAGCCCTTTCTGCACTCACGCCACAAACAGTCGCTTGTTGTATGCAAATGCTCATTTAGACAAGCCAGATTCATTTTGGATCAAAGTGCTTTGGACTGATGAGTTATTTGGTCATAACAAAAAGCACTTTGCATGGCGGAAGAAGAACACCGCATTCCAAGAAAAACACCTGCTACCTACTGTCAAATTTGGTGGAGGTTCCATCATGCTGTGGGGCTGTGTGGCTAGTTCAGGGACTGCGGCCCTTTTCAAAGTCGAGGGTCGGATGAATTCAACCCAATATCAACAAATTCTTCAGGATAATGTTCAAGCATCAGTCACAAAGTTGAAGTTATGCAGGGGTTGGATGTTCCAACAAGACAATGACCCAAAACACAGTTTGAAATCTACAAAGGCATTCATGCAGAGGGAGAAGTACAATGTTCTGGAATGGCCGTCACAGTCCCCTGACTTGAATATCATCGAAAATCTATGGGATGATTTGAAGCAGGCTGTCCATGCTCAGCAGCCATCAAATTGAACTGAACTGGAGAGATTTTGTATGAAGAATGGTCAACAATACCTCCATCCAGAATCCAGACACTCATCAAAGGCTATAGGAGGACAGCGTCTAGAGGCTGTTATATTTGCAAAAGGAGGCTCAACTAAGTATTGATGTCATATCTCTGTTGGGGTGCCCAAATTTATGCACCTGTCTAATTTTGTTTTGATGCATATTTCATATTTTCTGTTAATCCAATAAACTTAATGTCACTGCTGAAATCCTACTGTTTCCATAAGGCATGTCATACTGTATATTAAAATGAAGTTGCTACTTTGAAAGCTCAGCCAATGATAAACAAAAATCCAAAGAATTAAGAGGGGTTCCCAAACCTTTTCATGACTGTATAAACCTACTTTTGCCCACCCTCTGAATAATACATATACAATTTTGAATAAAAAAAGATCAATTTCTTACCTTAATCATTGGAATGCATTATAAGTGCTTTTATTTACCTTGACACCATTTAATTTGACTATTTGTATTAAGATTTTCTTATTTCTACTAATTCTGTTTCAGATATATGTACAACAGACTGAATTTGAACAGTATTTGAAGTACTGTTAATACTGTTTATTACTGTTATGGACATTGTGATGTCTAGTGAGAGTAGGGAGCAGGTTGAGGAGATCCTGGAGAGGTGGAGATATGCTCTAGAGAGGAGAGGAATGAAGGTCAGTAAGAACAAGCAGAATACATGTGTGTGAATGAGAGGAAGGTCAGTGGAATGGTGAGGATGAAGGGAGTAGAGTTGGAGAAGGTGGATGAGTTTAAATACTTGGGATCAACAGTACAGAGTAATGAGGATTGTGGAAGAGAGGTGAAAAAGAGAGTGCAGGCAGGGTGGAATGAGTGGAGAAGAGTGTCAGGAGTGATTTGTGACAGACGGATATCAGCAAGAGTGAAAGGGAAGGTCTACAGGACGGTAGTGAGACCAGCTATGTTATATGGGTTGGAGACGGTGGCACTGACCAGAAAGCCGGAGACAGAGCTAGAGGTGGGAGAGTCAACGATGCTAAGAATTGCAATGGGTGTGACGAGGATGTATAGGATTAGAAATGAGGACATTAGAGGGTCAGGTCAGGTTGGATGGTTGGGAGACAAAGTCGGAGAGGCGAGATTGCATTGGTTTGGACATGTGCAGAGGAGAGATGCTGGGTATATTGGGAGAAGGATGTTAAGGATAGAGCTGCCAGGCAAGAGGAAAAGAGAAAGTTCTAAGAAAAGGTTTATAGATGTGGTGAGAGAGGACATGCAGGTGATGGGTGTGACAGAGCAAGGTACAGGAAGAAAGGACAGGAAGATATGGAAAAAGATGATCCACTGTGGCAACCCCTAATGGGAGCAGCCGAAAGAAGAAGATCTGAAGTACTGTTATTGACCTTAGCTTTATTAACCTCGATGAAATGTGTGGCTTACTTGTGTAAGAGGTTCAATGTTCAATTACTCACTCAAAAAAGGTTAAACTATTAGCTCACAGATCAAGGTTACTGCTGCTTGTAACTATTGGTAGCCCCAGTAACTTGTATTTAACCCCTACCCCTATACTTTACAAAAAATTAAATTCAAGACTGCCCTGTGGTAAATGGAACAATTATACAGAGCAATAAATGATCTCAAATTAGAAAATATAAAAAAGAGATAATGACAATAATCACAAATACACCACAAAAATACATTAAACACTTAGAACCTCAGAATGTTATTTACGTTATTTTAACTGGCCTCTTATAATGTCCCCAAAGAAATCCAAAGTAATACAAGGAAAGAACAGAGGAGAGGCTCAGAGACTCAAAAGCAAGAGTATTGATTTTACCGGTATCGTGTAGAGTTCACGTAACTGTGTGTGTCGTACCCAGATCATCTCCTTAGTCCTCAGAAGCCCGCTTCCGTTCTCTCTTTCATTACCCAAGCTATGCACATTCTGCTACAATACAACTCTTGAATAATCCATTGTGATCCAGCAGGATACTCTTCATGGCATGAATCCTTCACTGCCTTCCTCCTTTTACACCTCATTCAGAAAAGAAGGATCTTGAGATGGGTCTGCGGGTGTTAGACATACACTGATTGACTGATGTCATTCTTCTTTCTGGCAATCCAACTCCTATAGTTGCACAGCTGTTCAACCATTAAATCTTTGCTACCATCCAGAACATTCACATTTACACAGTTAAACAAAGTTATTTAAATATGGCATGTTTAATGTTCTTTAAGAAATGTTTGCCCAAACATGTTTTCTGTTTTATTGTTGAATTTGTACTTTTAGCATAACAAATTGACTTGTATCTGTTTAATAACTGGCCTTATCATAATTACAGCAATAAGACCTCAAGGATTAATTATCTGTGTTAAGGGATAGGGTATCTTTAGAAACTAGTTACATTATAAACACAGATGTTGTCCATGCACTTAAAGTATAGTTTGACTGTGCTTTCTTCAAAATAGGAGTATGAAGACCTCGGAAAAAGAAGACAATCAAGCAATTTCCTCTGACAGTGATGAGGTTTGGCTTGTTTCTATTCTCAAAATTTCCACGAGAAATACTCTTAACCGTTAAACCTATAAAGTATTGAAGTTTTCCACCAGGTGTATTACTGTACCTCGGAAAGTTCGTAAATGCTGTGTCATTCATTACCCTAGTTTAGGTTTTCCAGTGCAAGACTGAGAAAAGCTATAATCTAATTATAAATATCCAATACAACTCAGAGTCCTGCCACGTGCAAAAGTTCGCTGACGACACTGCTATCGTGGGCTGCAACAGGAGTGGGCAGGAGGAGGAGTATAGGGACCTAATCAAGGACTTTGTTAAATGGTGCGACTCAAACCACCTACACCTGAACACCAGCAAAACCAAGGAGCTGGTGGTGGATTTTAGGAGGACCAGGCCCATCATGGACCCCGTGATCATCAGAGGTGACTGTGTGCAGATGGTGCAGACCAATAAATACCTGGGAGTGCAGCTGGATGATAAATTGGACTGGACTGCCAATACTGATTCTCTATGCAAGAAAGGACAGAGCCGACTATACTTCCTTAGAAGACTGGCGTCCTTCAACATCTGCAATAAGATGCTGCAGATGTTCTATCAGATGGTTGTGGCGAGTGCTCTCTTCTACGCGGTGGTGTGCTGGGGAGGCAGCATAAAGAAGAGGGACGCCTCACATCTGGACAAACTGGTGAGGAAGGCAGGCTCTATTGTTGGCACGGAGTTGGACAGTTTAACATCTGTGGCAGAGCGACGGGCGCTGAGCAGACTCCTGTCAATCATGGAGAATCCACTAAACAGTATCATCTCCAGACAGAAGAGTAGCTTCAGCCACAGACTGCTGTCACTATCCTGCTCCACTGACAGACTGAGGAAATCGTTCCACCCCCACACTATGCGACTTTTCAATTCCACCCGGGGGGGGGGGGTAAACATTAACATTATTTAAAGTTATTGTCTGTTTTTTGTATCAGTTTGCTGCTGCTGAAGAATGTGAATTTCCCATTGGGATTAATAAAGTATCTATCTATCTATCTATCTATCTATCTATCTATCTATCTATCTATCTATCTATCTATCTATCTATCTATCTATCTATCTATCTATCTATCTATCTATCTATCTAAGCAAGGTGGGTACCAGACACGGGTGGGAGGCCATTGCATCTCTGGGTACACTCTTTCACAATTCCTTACTTGCTTACTACCAGCCAATTTACAGTTGCCTGTTCAGTCGAGCTAACCATAGAAAGATTAACTGGTCTGGACCGTCATTGTTCTCATTCTTGCTCCCTCTTCAGTACCATCTGAATAAATCAACAGAGTGAACCCATTTTTTGATATTGGTGCTTTTGTTGTGTATCTCAAGAGTTCCCAAGCAGAATGTCTCAAAAACCTTCAAAAATTATATATTAGTGGAGGTTCACCATCAAAGTCCAAGATAGTAATAATGGGAAACATACAATCTTTATAAAAAAAAAAAAAAGATTTACTGCACAGAAAGGCTACAAAAGGAAATTCCCAAAACAAACACATTCTCAATCCAAAATCCAAAGAGGCAAAGTCAAAAAATAACACAAGTATCTGGAGGAGATATTGGGACAGCTTAGCTATTAGCTAAACAAATGAGCGTGATGGACTGAATGGTCTACTCTTGTTTGTGAAATTTGTTATGTACTGTGATGGAACCCAGGGCTGTCAGCATACCCTAAACTCCAACACAAACACACTAAGAGTCTCAGGTTCATATAATGTAAGGTTTATTAAATTCACCTCCACAAAGTAACAAAAGCACATAATATACAGGTTTTGCTCTACTCAATAGCTCTCTTTGTCTTACCACTACACTGCCCTCCTCCAGTTGAGTGTTGCCCTACATCCTCCAAGCTCCAACTCGCCTGGATAAGGGAGTGTGGTCCCTTTTATTACTGACCCGGGTGCACTTCCGGTGCCAGGGCGATTGCCTAATGGAAGTACTTCTGGATCACCTGTAAGTCCCATAAATTGGGGAGTACATCTCCTTAAAGTGCCCCCTTGCCACACCCATGGTCCCCAGCAGGGTTGTATTGCCAGACTACATCTCCCAGCATTCCCTGCTGGTTCCTAAATGGGTGCCTTCATGGAGGGCTGCTGTCACCCAGCGTCTGGGGTGAATAGAAAGTCCCCAGCGACCTCTTCCAATTCTGGTAGGCTGTCCATCTCTCTGTTCTGGCCATATCTTCTGAGTCTGGTTCCTCTCTCTTCCCTGGTTGGGATGTCTGTCTGCCTTCTAGGAGCATCCCATCTGGGTAAGGAACCATTCCCCCTCTTGGCTATACTGCCAGTCCAGCCCATGTGGCATCTATAATACTTATGTATACAGCGCATATAACAAATATTCAACTCCTTGGAAGTTTTCCCATTTTACTGTTATACAACATTAAATCTCAGTGGGTTTAAGTTGGCTTTTTTTTTTTACAACTGATAAACAGGAAGAGAGTTTTTAATGTCAAAGTGAAAACAAATCTCTGCAAGGTGATCTAAATTAGGAACAAATATAAAAAGAAAACTATCGAAAATACTATATTTACTATGCAGTTTATCATGGTGATAGATGACATTAGTACTCCATGATAAAAGTACATTATAGGCGCTGCATAGACAAACAGTGAGCAGCAGGCTATGTGATACTTGCCCCTTCACTATACTGTACTGTTCTGTGTTGTCAGCAATTGACTGATTAGTGCCTACTATCTTAACTACTGTCATCTTTTCAGATATTTATAAATGACATATTTTAGCTCAGTAATGTTTTTCTTTTTTACCATTATCAATCCAGGAAGTAGAACTGTATTTCCAAGACCCCCAAGAACTCTTGGATATCCTTGCTGAGCTGGAGGAACAAAATTTGTCTCACATTCAGAATTCTCAGGAAACAGAGGAAACACTAGAAGAGTTTAAGCAGATCGTGACTTCAACCCAAAACAGCATGTGAGTTTGAATTCTGTTAAATATACAGCAAGTCTTACGTATGCCAGAAAGATCATTCCATGTTCTGTTCACTACTATTGAATAAATAAGAAAATTAATATGACAGTCAATAAACTCTCCCCAATTTCTGCCCTAATTACATTAGAAAGTACTTTAGCAAGTACAGTGGTGCTTGCGGTTCATGAACACAATCCGTTCCTGAAGTCTGTTCGTGAACCAATTTGTTTGTAGTCCAAAAGCAATTTTTCCCATAAGAAGGGAAGGAAACAAACAAAAACACATCTAAAAAATGCAGACTCCTCTCAAATGATAAGCAGGATGCTAGATCCTACTACTTTGTGGAGAAACCCTTCTGTGGACAGCTGAAAGGCATCTCTGTAAGATTCAGTATTTCAAAAAAAATGTTATATTAATTTATCAGGGTATCAGACAACACTAAAATTTCTATTTACTGTCGATTCTACCTGTTGACCACTGTTCAGTGATGCAAGCTGTAGAGTCTCAGAAACTTGTCATCTAATTCTGTTGTGGTGTTGGGTCTGCCAGACCTATTTCTATCTGAGATTTTGATGGCGTAGGACGGTGTACTCTCTGACACTTTGGCTTTCTTTGCAATTTCTCTAATGGACAGACCTACACTTTTAAGGGCTATAATGGCCTGTCTGTCTTCCTTTGTGAATTGCCTTTTTCTCACCTTTGTGATAGCAATATACAACACAGTATTGTTCAGATAATGCTTCATAAAAGCAATGCAGTTTTTTCCAACACAGTTTTCAAATAAGTAATCAACAAAGGCTGGGACACCTGCAGGAATCGTTTCCATCAACTTTCAAGGCTTCATTATCTTCCATTGCAGCAGAAAAGCTGTAAGCGTTTAACCCATTATTTGTTTCCTGTAAAAGCCCTTTTGTATAACTCTGAACCTTACATTATTTTTCAGTTTTTGGTAACTTAAACTTTTTTTTTTAATAATCTGTGGCCATTTACGGTTTATATTTGTACCATTACAGATTATAAACTGGATTTGAACGGCTTAAATTTCAATAAAAACTAAAAATAAGTGGTGTTCTAAAACTTTTGACCAGTGTATAATTATTTGTACAAACAGTATCTCACAAAAGTCAGTACATCACTCACATTTTTATAAATGTTTTATTATATCTTTTCATGGGACAACACTGAAGATGTGACACTTTGATGTAAACAATGTAAAGTAGTCCGTGTATAGCTTGTATAACAGTGGAAATTTGCTGTCCCCTCAAAATAACTCAACACACAGCCATTAAGGTCTAAACCGCTGGCTACAAAAGTGAGTACACCCCTAAGTGAAAAATGTCCAAATTGTGCCCAAAGTGTCAATATTTTGTGTGGCCACCATTATTTTCCAGCACTGCCTTAACTCTCTTGTGCATGGAGTTCACTAGAGCTCTTCCACTCCTCCATGACGACATCACGGAGCTGGTGGATGTTAGAGACCATTTGAGGATGCCCCACAGATGCTCAATAGGGTTTAGGTCTGGAGACATGCTTGGCCAGCCCAGCACCTTTACCCTCAGTTTCTTTAGCAAGGCAGTGGTCGTCTTGGAGGTGTGTTTGGGGTCGTTATCATGTTGGAATACTGCCCTGCGGTCCAGTTTCCGAAAAGAGGGGATCAGGCTCTGCTTCAGTATGTCACAGTACATGTTGGCATTCATGGTTCCCTCAATGAAATGTAGCTCCCCAGTGCCGGCAGCACTCATGCAGCCCCAAACCATGACACTCCCACCACCATGCTTGACTGTAGGTAAGACACACTTGTCCTTGTACTCCTCACCTCGTTGCCACCACACACGCTTGACACCATCGGAACCAAATAAGTTATCTTGGTCTCATCAGACCACAGGACTCCATGTCCTTAGTCTGCTTGTCTTCAGCAAACTGTTTGTAGGCTTTCTTGTGCATCATCTTTAGAAGAGGCTTCCTTCTGGGACAACAGCCATGCAGACCAATGTGATGCAGTGTGCGGCGGGCGTATGGTCTGAGCACTGACAGGCTGACCTCTGCAGCAATGCTGGCAGCACTCATACATCTATTTTCAAAAGATAACCTCCAGATATGACACTGAGCACGTGCACTCAGCTTCTTTGGTCGATCATGGCGAGGCCTGTTCTGAGTGGAACCTGTCCTGTTAAACTGCTGTATGGTCTTGGCCACCGTGCTGCAGCTCAGTTTCAGGGTGCTGGCAATCTTCTTATAGCCGAGGCCATCTTTATGTAGAGCAACAATTCTTATTTTCAGATCCTCAGAGAGTTCTTTGCCATGTTGAACTTCCAGTGACCAGTGTGTGAGCGATAACACCACATTTAACACACCTGAGACCTTGTAACACTAACGAGTCGCATGACACCGGGGAGGGAAGGAAAATGGCTAATTGGGCACAATTTGGACATTTTTCACTTAGGGGTGTACTCCCTTTTGTTGCCCACGGTTCAGACATTAATGGCTGAGTGTTGAATTATTTTGAGGGGGCAGCACATTTCCACTGTTATACAAGCTGTACACGGACTACTTTACATTGTTTACATCAAAGTGTCACATCTTCAGTGTTGTCCCTTCACTAGCAGCAAAGACAGGTCACTAATTAAGAAAAGGGTTAGAATGAAAACCTGCAGCCACCGCAGCCCTCCAGGACTGGAGTTTGAAAGGCCTGTTTTAGAGCAATATGACTCACATTTTAGGATGCTCATGGGTTCACCTCTACCACTGAAAAAACTTAACACTCAGTGGTTTCTTTTATTAATTTTGCATTAGGGACAAGGAGATAATGGCACTAGAGAATCAGATCACCGAGTTAAACAAAGCCATTGAACAAGAAAAGGAGAAAGCAGCTGAACTGGAGCTCAAGTCTCGAGTGTTCTCCTTTGGCCAGTACAAGCCAGAAGATCAGGTAGGTATTATGGACCTTTATTGTTTGCATCAATACACTAGGTTAGAGTTTACCCTTTGGTCTTTTGGTGCCACTCTTTGGTACAGCACATTATGGCTAGTTATGAGGGCCAGTTTCAGTCTGTAAATGGCTTAACAAAGCATGTGGCGATTGCACGGTCTTTAAACAAAACGGAACAATCTAGCAATGAGATATGCAAAGGGGGGGAGCTCAAAAATTTCTAAAATTGTTAAAAACATTCTTTGTAAAACTCACAGCTATTCTGTTTTAGTCACTCTCAAAATACTCTACACCTCAGGTACAATCCACTTGTCCCATTCCTTTCTTCTTTATGCACAGCTTTGTTTCTCAAGCTACAGATTTGAAATTTGGTACTCAGGTACATCGCAACATAAACTACGATTTGACACATAATTCTGGCATTGCACCATCAGGGAGGTGTGAGAGCAACTTATGGTTTGAATTAGTAATATTAATTGCTACAGTGTGCTCTACCAGCACAGATCAGCACTGTGCAGATTGTGATGGTGGTGTAATGGCTAACACACTTTCCGTTCAAGCAGGGAATTAGGTTTCAATTCCAGCCCATTGCAATTACCTTTATCTTTAATCAAGCATTTCCCTAAGCTATTTATGTCATGGTCCTAAGCCTCCCTGTCTCAGGCCATATTATTGCCAGAGATGTTTATTAAAATTTGTAATCTCAAGAGTATTCAGTTACAATTACAACCTGCCCAGCACTGTTTGTCCATTGTATTCGAGGCTCTACTCTGCTAACCAGCAAAAGTCCACTGCTGAGTCAAGTCACTTAACAAATTTGGATTACTGATTATAAACTGATCAAAAAAATTAAAGGAAATGGGAAAAAAAACATGCTGGATATCTCTATGGATATTAGACTGGGTAATGTGTTAGGAACGAAAGGATGGCACATCATTTGATGGAAATGAAAATGATCAACCTACAGAGGGCTGAATTCATAAACACCCCCAAAATCAAAGTAAGAAAATGATGCGACAGACAGGCTAGTCCAATTTGCTAAAATTTCATTGCAGCAACTCCAAATCGTACTCGGTAGTTTGTATGACCCCCACCTGCTTGTATGATGCCTGATAACGTCAGGGAACATGCTCCTAATGAGATGATGGATGTTGTCCTGGGGGATCACCTCCCAGATCTGGACCAGGGCATCACTGAGCTCCTGGACAGTCTAAGGTGCAACCTGGCAGCATCAGATGGGCCAAAACATAATGTCCCAGAGGTGTTCTATTGGATTGAGTTCAGGCGCGCGTGAGGGCCAATCAATGGTATCAATTTCTTCATCCTCCAGGAACTGCCTGCATACTCTCACAACATGAGGCCGGGCATTGTCGTACACCAGGAGGAACCCAGGACCCACTGCACCAACTTAGGGTCTGACAGTGGGTCCAAGGATTTCATCCCGATACCTAATGGCAGTCAAGGTGTCGTTGTCTAGCCTGTAGAGGTCTGTGCGTCCCTCCATGGATATGCCTCCCCAGACCATCACTGACCCACCACCAAACCAGTCATGCTGAACGATACAGGCAGCATAACGTTCTCCATGGCTTCTCCAGACCCTTTCACATCTGTCACATGTGCTCAGGGTGAACCTGCTCTCATCTGTGAAAAGCACAGGGCAGGCAGTGGTGGACCTTCTGGTATTGTATAGCAAATGCCAATCGAGCTCCACGGTATTGGGCAGTGAGCACAGGGCCAACTAGAGGACATCAGGACCTCAGACAACCATCATGAAGTCTGTTTCTGATTGTTTGGTCAAAGACATTCACATCCGTGGCCTGCCTGCTGGAGGTCATTCTGTATGGCTCTGGCAGTGCTCATCCTGTTCCTCCTTGTCCAAAGGAGCAGATACCTGTCCTGTTGATGGGTTAAGGACCTTCTACGAGGGGCCCCGTCCAGCTCTCCTAGAGTAACTGCCCGTCTCCTGGTATCTCCTCCATGTCCTTGAGACTGTGCTGGGAGTCAAAGCAAACCTTCTTTTAATGGCACGTTTGATGTGCCAACCTGGAGAAGTTGGACTACCTGTGCCAGCTCTGTAGGGTCCAGGTGTCACCTCATGCTACCAGTAGTGACACTGACCATAGCCAAATGCAAAACTAGTGAAAAAAACAGAGGAGGAGGGAAAAATGTCAGTGGACTCCACCGGTTAAACCATTCCTGTTTTGGGGGTGGTCTCATTTTTGCCCCTCTAGCGCCCCTGTTGTTAATTTCATTAACATCAAAGCAGGTGAAACTGATTAACACCCCCCTCTACTGCTTAACGGACCAGATCAACGGCCCACAAGTGTTATACTCTCATTAAAAAGTGTTCCTTTAATGTTTTTGAGCAGTAGATTTAATCTAAAGACAAGTTTCCCCCACCTTAAATTCCCAGGAGTCTTTGCAAATAAACAGAGAATCCTGATGGCGTGGTTACATTCTCACTAATCCTGCTTTCATCTTCATATTCCACATTTGTTAAACAGGGGGCACACTGCAGCTTCTCTATCTCCTATCACTTTCTGTTAATTTCCTTATTTGCCCAGGACACATAAAACATGATTGTGATCTCTAAACTGGTACAGAATGAGCATCATGGGATGGCTGGAGTCTCCTCCAGTGGTATCTCTTGCCTTATGTTTAAAGCTGTTAGTATAGATTCTTAACTATCAACTGAATTAAGTGGGTTTCACAAAAAAAAAAAATCAATTTTTATTTTTTAGAAATATACTTTTGACTAATTATTTCTTTACCTTCAAAAGTAAACTATACAATACCTAGGTTGTCACTTAAAACACTTACTGGAGAAATATGTGTACTGTATATCCTTTCAAATCCAGACAATGGTGATGACTTTCATGAGGCCTTGAATACATTTGTAAGGCACTGTATTTGTTGATCCTCTTCTGTTAACTCTGATAAATGATTCTACTATGCAGGAAGAAATGCTGAACAACCTGAATGCTCAAGTGGAAGAGGTGTATCGGACCTGCATCGGAGACAATGATGCAAACCTGAGTACGCTTCTCATGCTGACATCCATCGAGACCCGACTGGAGGAGCTCTTTGAAAGTCTTGAGACCATGCCCCAAGAAAGAGTAGACGCAGTGGCAAAATCCAAGGAGAAGGAGAGACGACTCAAGTGAGTTAAAGTCACCTCGATCTAAGAAAGGATTATGTTTTGCCAGATACGTTCGACGACTTACCACGCCATTCAGTCATACGTCAAATTGACTGTATGTCAGCCACAAAGCATACAGATTATTGCAATTGAGGCTCTGTGGGTCACCGGTAGCACTGCAAGTGCGGGTACGGAGAAGCACAAACCAATCTTCCGAGTCTTGTCGCCAACACGCCAGGTTCGTGTAAGGTAGTGTTTCCCCAACCACTGGGTCGCAGGTGGCCTTTGTTGGTTCTACAATGCCAGTGTTGGTCAATTACTGAGCCATGACTTGGAGTGCTGCTGAAGCAACCGGCAGCACTTCGTGATACGTCTCCCCCTTTCTAAGGGAGTTCGATTCACCCAGGGGGTGGTTTGCAATTTCTGCTAGTGGATCACCAATGAATTTAAAAAAGGGCAAAATTGGGTCATTAGTCCACAAAGGTTGAAAAAACACTGGTGTAAGGAAGGTGGAGCAGGTAGCCTCACTCAAAACAAACCTTAAAGGGCACCCCAAAACTCAGCATGAGACCCTTTGTAATAATAATAATAATAATAATAATTAAGAAAGATTAAATACAGTGGCTGGCTTTGGCAATTTCTAGAACACTACTCTATCGTTTACCTATGACCCACTGCCTCAACTCGGTCGGCCATAAATTAGAACATGACAACACAAACCTGCTAAAGTCCACTTAGAGAGATGCAGGGAGCTTGAGATCATTCTGGTTGGGACATACCTGTATATTTGTAATGCCAATGTCTGTTCATCTGTCACAAGATTACTTGCACACTAATGGGGCTAGAACCTTGACTTTGGTCTTAATCAAAAGCCTATGACCTAATGTTCTGGAATTTCAAAACATTTCAGGTAGTGGCAACCTGGTGGGCAGAAACGTTTATTATAAGTAAAGAACAGACCCTGCAAGGCCATTTATTGATAATCCTCTAGAACACTGCACATGTGTAATCAGAAATTATAATCAAGTCTAAGGTTTTGCACTTTAAGGACTGTAGATCTACAGGTGTTATTAGTAGGCCTGTAATTCTCCATTACTTCACTCCATGTACTTGCTTTTTTATTTGACAAACCCAGAACATCCTCCACTCATTTTTATGTGTTATTTGTGCCATTCAGAATAACTACAAGAAAATGGTTATAACCAAGAATGTACACCAAAAAGTACAAAAAAATGAAAGATGGAAGACAATTGACAAAGAAGTTACAGCTTGCAGTAACAGATCATTTTGACTCATAACTATCCATTAAAAAACTGCTTCAAGATGCAGCACAGGTTAGGGTTGGCAATGTGTAAAAGCTTTTGCATGAGCAAACATTCCCTTAAATATCACCACTGTTATTTTGAGGGGGGTTTAGCATCACCATTTTAAATGAGTAAGCCAACATTGCTTTTCTGCAGTATGTCATTTTTAAATTGGGCACAGAGTGTCTTCATTATTAAAAGCCCTGCACTGCAACAAGGCACTAAAATATCTCATTTAAGGTAAAAAAACACAGATGGGTGAATGGGCCAAATGGTTTAACCCAAGTTATATGCCAACGATGCAGAAAGGCGATTGTTTAAAGTTGAAGTATATTTCTTAGTAATCCACATATATCTGCT
The DNA here is from genome assembly GCF_900747795.2 of Erpetoichthys calabaricus. Taxonomy (NCBI): domain Eukaryota; kingdom Metazoa; phylum Chordata; class Cladistia; order Polypteriformes; family Polypteridae; genus Erpetoichthys; species Erpetoichthys calabaricus. Next base: position 65,791,456 of record NC_041411.2, on the reverse strand, counting down.
TTCAATATTACACATAAATGAACGCAAAGTCTTCCTCTCTTGTCAGTGTTCGGTGGAACAGTAACAAGATAAAAGTTCCAAGTCTCACTTGGGACCCACAAACAGAAAGACCAGAATGTAACCTGCTTCTCCCCAACATTAGCTCAAGCCCTTCATAACATATAAACAAAAAGTCCTTCAAAGAGTTCAGAATTGTTTTTGTGTTTGTTCTTGTTCCACAACGATCTTAACATTTTTAGTTGACCCTTTGTGTTTTGATTACCAGAACCCAAGTTTCACACATTTTAGAGCATTCAACCAGTAAGTACAAAAGGCTTCCCTTAGTTAGGCAACTCCAAAGCTCACAAATACGTGCTCTTCATCCACAAGTATGCATTACATTTTACGTTAGCCTTTTATAATACATACTGTATTTAAAATCACCATAATTAAACAGGATCTGAAGTTTATTTCACTTTTACTGATTTTCAGTCATCCCAGTTACTAAGCCGTCCATTAGATAGATAGATAGATAGATATTCATTTTAGTATAATAGGCAGGGATAGATAGATATTCATTTTAGTATAATAGGCAGGGATAGATAGATAGATAGATGAATATCTATCTATCTATCTATCTATCTATCTATCTATCTATCTATCTATCTATCTATCTATCTATCTATCTATCTATCCCTGCCTATTATACTTAAATGAATATCTGTCTATCCCTGCCTATTATACTTAAATGAATATCTATCAGTCTATCTATCTGTCTATCCCTGCCTATTATACTAAAATGAATATCTATCAATCCCTGCCTAAGATATTCATTTTAGTATAATAGGCAGGGATTGATAGATAGATAGATACATAGATATTCATTTTAGTATAATAGGCATGGATAGATAGATATTCATTTTAGTATAATAGGCAGGGATTGATAGATATTCATTTTATTTTAGTATAATAGGCAGGGATAGATAGACAGATATTCATTTTAGTATAATAGGCAGGGATAGATAGATAGATAGATAGATAGATAGATAGATAGATAGATAGATAGATAGATAGATGAATATCTATCTATCTATCTATCTATCTATCTATCTATCCCTGCCTATTATACTAAAATGAATATCTGTCTATCTATCTATCTATCTATCCCTGCCTATTATACTAAAATAAAATGAATATCTATCTATCCCTGCCTATTATACTAAAATAAAATGAATATCTATCTATCCCTGCCTATTATACTAAAATGAATATCTATCCCTGCCTATTATACTAAAATGAATATCTATCTATCTATCCCTGCCTATTATACTAAAATAAAATGAATATCTATGTATCTATCTATCTATCTATCAATCCCTGCCTATTATACTAAAATGAATATCTTAGGCAGGGATTGATAGATATTCATTTTAGTATAATAGGCAGGGATAGACAGATAGATAGACTGATAGATATTCATTTAAGTATAATAGGCAGGGATAGACAGATAGATATTCATTTAAGTATAATAGGCAGGGATAGATGGATAGATAGATAAATTAATTAATCACCAAGGGGAAATTCACATACTCCAGCAGCATTAGCAGGAATGACAAAATGATGTCAGCAATAACACAATTCCATTTTTTTCAGGTTTAGAGAGGAAAAGCTGAAGCTGCAGAAACAACACCAGGAGGAGAGAGTTCGCAAAGCATTAGAAAGGGCACAGGCTGATATTAAGAAGCCGGTATGTATTACTCACATTCAATGTTTTGAAAAGTTCTGTGTTTAAACTATAATCTTACCTGTATTCATTCTGAGAAAATCACAGAAGCATGAATTACTACAAGGCACCACTATGGATTCAATCTTTGAATAAGTATTAAACAATAATAATTCTTTACATTTATATAACGCTTTTCTCACTACTCAAAGAGCTTTCCACGCAGGAAGGACCCGGGAGGCAAACCCCCAATCTCCTTACTGTGAAGCAGCAGCGCTACCACTGTGGCACCTGTGTGAATATTCCACATGCAGGTCCTATTAATGTACCCGTATTTTACCCATTATGTATAGGAAGTCTCTAAGGTGAAAGGTCTGGCAACTTACGACTGTGTAAATGGGGGAGGAAAAAAAAAAAAAAAAAAATCACAGAAAGAGAGTGGTGTATTATCAGGAAAATATATTGTTGCTGTGGCTGGATGTGGTGCCAATTACGGATAAATAGCAGGCCCTATTTATGGATGCTTCCAGTCCTGATTTAAGAGATAACCACATGTACTCTAACAGCATATAGAGAATACAACAAAGTTTATTATTTAGGTTTTTGTGTTATTTTCCATTAAAACATTTTTTTTTATTTTAGTCTGGAAGAAAGCTGATATATCGTTCACAGCCTCCTGCGCTCAAACAAGAAGAAAATGACAATCAGATTTTTGCTGACAAGGAAAAAGAGGAACAGAATTTCTTTTTCAGCTTCTGAAAAGGCAAATTCACTTAAGATGAGTATTACTTGGGGAAAAAAAAAAAAACACTGCACCACCTCTTTAGGGATAGGACAGTTTTAGAATTTATTATTGGATACCAATGAAAATGTAATTTTCTGTGAAGGTATAATAAAACTGTATATACCCATAGTGTCGTTTTCTTTGTTAAACTACCCACTGTATGCTGGTAAAAGACAGATCATTTCTGTCATTGTGTTGATAATCACTTTAGGCATAATAAGTAATTTACAGTGTGCACCAACATTAGGAGTGGAGCTCCCAAAAGGGACCAGCCCATCAATAGCTTCCATATATATTACAAAAAAAAACATAAATAGGAAACAAACTTATTATAATAATTGTATTTAGAAATATTTCATTTTTTACAAAACAAATAAATAACATATGCAATATATAAAAATTATTATTAGCAATTCAAACGTTTTGTGTGAAAATATACAAAAAGACATTTTCTCAATGGATTTATAGCAAGGTTGACATTGAGCACATAAAAAATTAAATTAATAAATGAAACTAACGAGTATCTGTAACCCCTTTAGTCTCATCAATAAGGCATTAATGACTGAAACGGAATGGAATTTACTTAAAGTACAACATAGCAAACACATTTACTTACTAAATTGCACTGTGAGAGACTGAGTAAGCATTCACATTAAATGTCAAATAATCATTCTTACTTGATTATAATACAAAAAATTTGAACAAAAATGTGCAATTATACAATTAAAAAGTCAAAATGACCTCATTAGTACCAAAACACTTTGTAGATGCTATCTATGTCTACCTCTAAAGGAGAAACAGGTTATTCTAGATCTTGAAGGTTTATTGTGCTTCCAGTAAACTGAGAATTGTCAGACCCTGCATCATCCTCATTAGACGCTGGTGGTTCCTATTAAAAAGGAAAAAAAAATTGCTTAGACAAATGAAACATGTACTGGATAACACAAAGGATTATGGAACTAAGTAAAAACAAACTACTGACTCATAGCTGAAAAGAAGTTGTTTTTATTATTTTATTTTCATACTGAATGATACCTCCTACGGAGGGTGTGTTCCAACTACAGAGGGATCACACTCCTCAGCCTCCCTGGAAAAGTCTATTCGGGGGTTCTGGAGAGGAGGGTCCGTCGGATAGTCGAACCTCGGATTCAGGAGGAACAGTGTGGTTTTCGTCCTGGTCGCAGAACAGTGGACCAGCTCTACACCCTTAGCAGAGTCCTGGCGGGTGCATGGGAGTTCGCCCAACCAGTCTACATGTGTTTTGTGGACTTGGAAAAGGCGATCGACCATGTCTCTCGAGGAATCCTGTGGGGGGTGCTCCGGGAGTATGGGGTACCGGACCCCCTGATAAGAGCTGTTCGGTCCCTGTACAACCGATGTCAGAGCTTGGTCCGCATTGCCGGCAGTAAGTCGAACCCGTTTCCAGTGAGAGTTGGACTCCGCCAGGGCTGCCCTTTGTCACCGATTCTGTTCATAACGTTTATGGACAGAATTTCTAGGCGCAGCCAGGGTGTTGAGGGGGTCCGGTTCGGTGGACTCAGGATTGGGTCCCTGCTTTTTGCAGATGATGTTGTGCTGTTTGCTTCATCAGGCCATGATCTTCAGCTCTCTCTGAATTGGTTCGCAGCTGAGTGTGAAGCGGCAGGGATGGGAATCAGCACCTCCAAATCCGGGACCATGGTCCTCAGCCGGAAAAGGGTGGAGTGCCCTCTCAGGGTTGGGAGCGAGATCCTGCCCCAAGTGGAGGAGTTCAAGTATCTCGGGGTCTTGTACACGAGTGAGGGAAGAATGGAGCGGGAGATCGATAGGCGGATCGGTGCGGCGTCCGCAGTGATGCGGGCTCTGCATCGGTCTGTCGTGGTGAAAAAGGAGCTGAGCCATAAGGCAAAGCTCTCAATTTACCAGTCGATCTATGTTCCTACCCTCACCTATGGTCATGAGCTATGGGTAGTGACCGAAAGAACGAGATCGCGAATACAAGCGGCTGAAATGAGTTTCCTCCGCAGGGTGTCTGGGCTCTCCCTTAAAGATAGGGTGAGAAGCTCAGTCATCCGGGAGGGGCTCAGAGTAGAGCCGCTGCTCCTCCGCATCAAGAGGAATCAGATGAGGTGGCTCGGGCATCTGATCAGGATGCCTCCTGGACGCCTCCCTGGTGAGGTGTTCCGGGCACGTCTAACCGGGAGGAGGCCCCGGGGAAGACCCAGGACACGCTGAAGGGACTATGTCTCCCAGCTGGCCTGGGAACGCCTCGGGATTCTCCCGGAAGACCTAGAAGAAGTGGCTGGAGAGAAGGAAGTCCGGGCATCTCTGCTCAAGCTGCTGCCCCCGCGACCCGACCTCAGATAAGCAGAAGAGGGAGGATGGATGGATGGATGGATGATACCTTCTTCAATCACACCTATAAAGCTTGCTTGAAGCTTCTACTTGAATCTGTTTGACAGACGTCTATTCTTTTTAACTTATGAAGTCTCAAAAAACTGAGAATCTACAATTTAACTTTAAAATATTTTCACATATCAAATTTCAGACTGGTTAAAACAGGTCTAAATCCTAACTGAAGTGAACTGCATCTACCTGTAATATGTTGACTGGCAAGTCCACGGTGAGCTGGGCATGAGATCCTGATGACTGGGAACTGAGTTGAAAGCCCAAGTCTCCATCTCCTGAAGGGTCATCCTGCCAGAATATTTAAACAGATCATCACAATTGTTATAAATATATTAAATAAATAGTCAAGTTATACAAAGCCAGTGCTACAAGGTTCACCACTGCTGACCACAGAACAGACGGTTTTGCATGGTCCATCATGACTGCATTACCACAAAGAGTCATTAATGTAGAAAAAAAAAAAAAAAAGAAATTACCAAAAAGAAATGATCTTTATTATTGGATTTCCATATTAAAACTAAATAAATGCACCAAAGTAAAATGGTTAAACACCGATCGAGAAGGAAACACGGCATGTTTCAAGTGGGGCTGGGCAATATGACCAAAAAAATATACAATTTCGGCGTTTGGGTGATACACTCTTATCCCCATATAGTGTATATGCCCACAGGCATCTTATATTTACATATTTAATGATACCATGATATGGATTTTTGGTGATACCACACATTCCTATGGTATATTTGAATTGCTTCTCTTTTTACAGCTCCATAATAAACACACAAATGAATGTAATAACATCTGGAACATCATTGAATTCTAGCTGTTAAAAGACTTCAAAAGAAAGTACTAGCAGATCCAAGCAAGACTTTAAGTACCGCTATCCTAGTCAGCTGTTCTTTACAGAATTTGTTTGCTGTTTTTAGATATTTAAAACAATTAAGATGCTCTCTAGATATTCATTTGGAAATCATTACAAAAAAATCGAGAGTGTGCTCCCCTTGACTTTCTCATATGCTGAGACAGAGGAAAATATTATCAGAACCACTTCCAGTTGCACAATATATCTCAAATATCATGCATTTGTTTCTCATCATAATTAATTGATAATACACAATTATTTCTCTATTTATAATCAAACTTTATATTTAAATGATATTTTCACACTTAGGGAGGTCAAAAACAGTGGTAGAATTTTTTCATGATTGCATATGCATTACCTAGACTACATGCAAAGTAAAAAGTGTTATAGCAATTTATTGTGACAAATATCATATAGGTAAAACTGCACTTAGTTACATTTAATTATGATAATGATGGCGGAAATAGAAACATTTTTTTTAATCTATTACCAAATGGGGACATGGCAGGTTATTGTTCCCATTACTGTACATCTTTACATTTATAAGGCATGTTCAATGTTTACACATTGTTAAACTGATGATGTATAAATTAAAATAGAACTAATAATAATTATTGAAAGAATATGCTTTATATTGAATACAGTTTTTAATATTGTGTGCACATTTGTATTTCCATGATACAAAAAATATAGATGGTTGTTTAAATAAAATACTACTTCTGGCTGCGTAATTTTTTCTCAAATTTCGTATCGGTTTGCTTTTTATCATTATAAATATCTATACAAAATTTGAATCATTTATCTGTAATTATAACCATAGTTTACTTGAAAATTCGCTAAAGTATTCAGTTAAAGTATCACTTCCAGTTTCCAAAGTGGCCCTAAATTTGATAGGATTCCTTATTTTTGATATAAAGCAGGTGTACACAATCCCACTGATTGAAGTCAAATCGTTTTGAGATATCGTGTTTACACACAGACACACAATTTCAAAAACAGTACTTTTGGACTCAGGAAGGCCTAAAACGTCAAGACTCATCAAAATCTCAAGGTTGAATTCTTTCACAATTCCTATACTTTCTCTATACTATGTATACAAGAAAGTAAGAAATACCCTCTGTTAACACTACATAAGACATTCGTCCCTTTGATCCAACACTATGTTGTATTTTTCCTTTATATGTTTGAAATAAATAAAGGTAAAAGAAACAGCCCTTTTGTTCTTTTTTTAAAGGCAGGATCATTTTCTGCCTGATGTCCAAAGTTATCATATAGGCTTTGCCCCACCATCTTGTTTTGAAATTATCTGGAGAAGGAATGAATGCATTTTTTTCTTTTTATTAATGAAATAAGCACACCCAATAATAAAGACAATACAGGCAGTCCCCGGGTTACGTACGAGATAGGGACTGTAGGTATGTACTTAAGTTGAATTTGTATATAAGTCGGAACAGGTACATTATTTTAATAAATGCTATTGTTGACCGACAATGAATGATGGAGTTTCACCTCTCTGACCTTTTTATTATTTCTACTTTATTTTCAGTGGTGATGGTTTTTCTCTTCTTTACTGTATCACCAGCACTTGCATCAGATTTGTGTTTCAGAGACATTCTTGAAGGGTGAAGACAAAAGGTTAAGATGAGCTCTTCTGCACAGCACTGTACACGTATTCACAGCAGGAAGGCACCCGTCAACATGTCTGATGTACTGACAAGAGACGACTTCCTCCTATGTGCGTAACAGTACAGTGATCCCTCGCTATATCGCACTTCGTCTTTCGCGGCTTCACTCCATCGCGGATTTTAAATGTAAGCATGTGTGAATATATATCGCAGATTTTTCACTGCTTCACGGATGTCTGCGGTCTACAGTACATGTGCTTCCTCAGTTGATTTGCCCATTTGAATTCAAACAAGGGACGCATTTGAATTCAAACAAGGGACGCTATTGGCGGATGGCTGAGAAGCTACCCAATCAGAGTATGCGGTTAAGTTCCTGTGTGCTGCTGATTGGCTCAGCGACAGAGTGCTGCATTAACCAGAAAGAATAATCTCACTCATTCAGCATTAACGTGCCCAAGCGCCAACAGAAGATGCAAATGATTGCAGAAAAGGTAAAAGTTTTGGATATATTGAAGGAAGGAAACAGCTACACCGCTGCAGGACACCATTACAGCATCAATGAGTCCACGATTCTTTTTATTTAAAAAGGAGGAAAAGCATATAAGATCTACGGCTGCAGTGTCCTTTAATCAGGGCGCAAAACGAGTTGCAAGTGGACGTGATAAGGCAGTAGTCTGGATGGAATCTGCTTTAGGGATTTGGATTGAAGAGTGATGGAAGAAGTACAACGGCGGTGCCAAACAGTCGCCTGAAGAGGCTCCTTTAGAAGAGCTGTAACGCTATCCTTTGTTGTGCAGTAAAATTAAACTCATCGTTATTGGACAAGTCATCGTGTCATTGTTGGTGAGTAACCATAATTAATTATTTACGTACAGTACTTATTACATGTACATAGTTTAGTGTCACTGTACACACATTTTGCTGTATACAATTTTTCTTGCATTGTACGTATTTCTTGCTGGTGGCCTGCCTGTCGTAATGGCTGTAACATATGTGATATCGGAGACGCTCGATATCTTTAAAATAATATTTAGGTTTTACTGTATGTAAACTGTGTTTACATACATAATTTCAACGAATCTTACCTAATATCTAAGAGAATACAAAGGGTTTACGCTGTATAATTGTGTGTGAAATGTTTATAATAGTGTGGGAGAGTTTATAAGGGCTTAAAATATATAAAAATAACCATATAAACCTATGGTTTCTACTTCGCGGATTTTCTTATTTCGCGGGTGGCTCTGGAACGCAACCCCCGCGATGGAGGAGGGATTACTGTACAGGCAGGCTTGCTATTGAGAATGAATGAGGACGGCGAGGGGCGATTCATCACCAGCCCACCTCACAGTCACCTCCACTACAGTATGCTCTCTGCAGTGTCCGCCCACCGAGAACGAACACGCTGCGGCCAAAGGCGGATAGTGAATCGCCCAACCCCAATTCAACAGACAGCCATCCGAGGCGCACTACAATGCTACCCCCGCCCCCCCGTTCAGCCACAACCAGGTCACCGCTTTTGCAGCATTACCAGCCGTGTGTGCTGGGTGGGCAGTAAAACGCCCTCCTCCGCTCCATCCAGCCAGCGTCCAGTCAGGAGCAGTAGCTGCGGCGGTGTAGTGGGCGGGCAGCAAACCATCATCCTGTACACGAGTGATAGCTGTGGCCCCGGTGATTATGGACCACGGGTCACCGCTTGCCTCCAGGAGCTGCCCGAGGGACACTACACTGCGCGAGCAGTGAAATCGCCCCCCTCCAGCCACTGCTTGCAGCATCCCCAGGCCGAAGATGACAGAGCGGCAGTTACTGAGGCGCATGCATCGCAACTGCGTCCTTGTTCGTAAGTCGGATGTCCGTAACCTGGGGACTACCTGTATGCAGTGCGTATCCAAAACGCAATAGTAGTTTGTAGCTCTTTAGGATTCATTTACGATTAGAATTTTTTTCTAAGCAAACATTGTAGGGTCATGTCAGGAAACTGTAACACATTTTTAAGATGAAACAACAGTAGTGGGGGTGGGTGGGGGGTCTCAATACTGGTAATACAGTTTTAATTTTAATAACCGGTAATTATTTGCATGTTGACTTAATCCATATGACTGTGGCATTAGAAAATGTAAAAATTTATTGATACATTATGCTGTAAAAACTTATTTTAGCTTAATGATTCCTTCATAATTGTTTTATAAAAATTCCATTATTAACAGCTGTTTTCGAATAGAAGTAAACAAGCATTATCTGCATCTTCTTTAGGACCAGGCTCATACCAGTATAAAACAAATAAATAATGCAATCACTAGTATAAACCATGCCTATTTCATAATATATGCATCAATTTTCTTTTACTATATTGCATAACATTAGCAGAATTCATCTTTACAGATGAGACATTTTAAAATACAAATATCAACATATGTATTCTTAAATCCACATATCATTAAAGCAAACCCACAATTTTCTTTATACTGAATGTCTATTTCAAATATTTTGGCTGCAGTGTATTTTTGTTCTAAGTCAGCATGGGTTAATGCTGCTGCCAACACAAAACCAGTGTTCTGGGTCTGAATCCTGAACCCCGCTATCGTCCATCTGCACATCTTCCCCATTTTTGCATTAGGGCTGTTTGATTGAACGTAACTACAGTATTTGACGGATTCAAATTTATTTTAAAATGTCTTATTCGAAGGCAAAACCAGACATTTGATTGTATCTTTGTTTGACCCACACTAATTTTGGCATCAAGTTACTCCAAACAGGATATGTAAAGCTGCAGTATTTTACTAATTTGTTTTTGCACTTCACTTTCATGATCAGCCATTTCAAACTTCTGAATGCTAGACCCCTTTACAACTTATTTTTGTTTTGCTCCAACTCCGCAAGTGTTTTTCTGATACCCTGAAAGTATCAATTTGCACCTAATTCAGGCTCATTCACACTTAAACTGGAGATTCCCAACTGTTGTTTAATGCTAAGCAAATGGAAAATAACGGTCACAATTCCGATTTTCCTTCTGTCACAACGCTTTAAGATCTTGCATTAAAGAGGCAACATGCTGTGCCCTACAATCGCTTTTCCAGGCGAGTTCACAGATGCTGACAGGCTTTTTACTCTGAATGCCATGTTATTAAATGTACTCTGCTGTTGCCCATTGGAACCTCCAAAATAATAAAACAAGCCCTCCTTTGACCTGCCTGCTTTTTACTTTGTCCGCTATCCTCATCCTGTTGCAGTATTACTAGCTGACCTGTATTTCTTGTAACCCTTGTCAGAAAAGCAACTCAAAACCTTAAGAGCCACACGTGCTGGCACTGTATTATTAATATTTTTTTATCCTCCCTCCCCATACCCCCCCATTGCCTCTGCAAGCTACAAAGTGCTTGATGATATTGCGTTTATCTTGTAGCACTAAGATTGCGTCCTTGCGCTGCTAATGTATTGTGACAGGCAACTGTTATTTAAATACACAAGTACCACTGGACTTTTTTTAGCTGCTGGTGTTTGTTCTTGCTGTGCAGCTATTACTGTAAGTATAAAAAAGGCACATACAAATGTACATGTATAACACCCAGTATCGTTAAGTAATTTAAAGATATTCAAACTTAGGTTATTTTTAATTGGAATGTTCAAACTGTATTTTTGGCTAATTTGACAGCCTAGTTTGCATGTTTTTTTTTTCTCTCCCAAACTTGCTTAGAAGCAATTCCAAAACTAGCCCTGTGTAAAAGTAGATGAGTGCTTGAGTGTACCATACAAAGGGTATGGTAACCTAACTTGGGCTATTTCCATGTCTTTACCCAGTTCTGCTGAGATGAGCTCTGGCCCCTATAACCATGAATTGATTTAAAGGGGTTTGAGAATGTTGTATTTATATTCCGGTTTTATTCAAAGTGAGCAGTAGACCTACAATAACATTAGACTGAACTATTCATTGCTCTCAAGCTGGATGTCACGTATTAAACTGAATATATTAATCAATACACATGGATTTAAAGAACACATTAGTCGCACATTCAATGCGTCTCTCTTACCTGTAACAACTGAATTTGAACAAACTGAGCTCCTGTTGCTGGATCCCTGATTGTTAACCCAGTGTTTGGTGATACAACACCCACACCAAACTGACCACTTGAGTTAACAGTGGCTACTGGAGTAGAATTTCCTTTGCTCGTTTTTGCTTTCTTCTGGCTTGAAAGAGGAGCTCCTAAGAATGACACAGGAAACTCTTGAATACTAACTTGCAAAAAGTTACATTCCTAGATATTGCTACTTATACTCAACAAAGAGAGATAATGTCAAAATGAAAACATTGTTAAAAAGATCCCTCTAAAACTAATTACAAATAGAAAATGGACCTTTTGTGTAAATATACATCCCACTAGGCTATGTTGCAAACATTTTGCTGCAGAACACAAATATTCATAATAAATCAAAGTCTACCTTTGATTTTTGAGTTTCACCCGAGTTTAGGTTAAATATAGTATTTTCTAAGAATTTCCACATCTCGTCAGATACTTCCTGTACCTTTTAGGATAAAGGAATATTCAAATAAAATCTGAAATAGCAATGAAAAACTCAATTAGAAGAAGAAAAATAATTCTACTAAAAAAATTAAAACTTCAAAAGCATAGTGAAGTTCGTTATTGAAGTAGTAAAATAGCAAATTGTCAAACAAGGTGCCCTTTAGAGTGGAGTATCTCAGACTGAAGCACTAATTGAGGACACCAAGATACCTATAGCAAGTCCCCAATAATTATTCTGTAGCCATTCACTAGGACTTTATAAATCTTGACAACAAAAATTGTGGCTGCAAAAAATCATGAATGAACTCTTGACTACTGCCTGCTTCAAGAAATGTGGGGAATTCTGGAACCAATTGAAAGAATAACCAATGGTCTAATGAGGCCTAAAATGACTTGTGTGGCCTCAGCACCATGTGCATTACATCCAGAAGCTACCACAGACTATGAGAATGTTCCTCTCTACATCAACACATCCAATAATAAAAAAGTAAAACAGAAAGCAAGGAATAGAAATACTTAGGGGGGGAAAAATGCCACCTGAAAAAAATGGCTAAGAGGCCTTGAACTGTGAGATAATCTTTTTCCCAGTGGATAATGAGTGAAACCACATATAAAAAGTATCGTGTGGTTTAAAACCAATAATAACGATTACCGTATATACTCACGTATAAGTTGGGTCTTGAAACCTGAAAGAATCGATCATAAAATCAGACTTCGACTTATACACCCATTCAAAAATGCGACACTTAAATTTTTTTTTTTTTTAATGTCTTCTTGCCTCCTCCAATCTCGCATCAATTTCTCAGACGCATCGAATGTTGTTGCAGCAGTGCAGTTACCAATTTCTTTTGCCACTTCAATGACTTTTAATTTAAAACCAGCTTCATATTTTCTTCTGATTGAACATTCCATCACAGATGAGGGATGCTCAGATGATAAAGGTGTATGAGGGTGTGAGATACAAAAAACACAAATCAGTGCAAACGTCGCTTCGGAAAAGTTTGGGTATTACTCTGGTCAAGTAGGCACAATACATAGGAAAAAAAAAAGGCAGTGTGCCCCGTGGTTACTCTCTAAGGTGGGCGTTAGCACAGGGGTGTCAAACTCCAGTCCTGGGGCCTCACGTATAACGCCGTGCGTAGAACTCACACTATAGCATGGCGTAAGCACAAAGTTGGGAATGTGCGTACGCACAGAAAAATCCAGATGCAGGAATCTGTATGTACGCAATCTTCCACGTTCTTCCGCTACATAAATCCCGATCAGCGTGAAAAGTAACGCACGTGCACGCGCCTTCTGTCCCGCCCCAACTCCTCCCAGAATTACTCCACTTTGAATATGCAAATCAATATAAATAGCCTTATGTGAAAAGACAATGGGAAAAGCACGGGGGAAAATATAAGAATTTCAGCAAATACCAAGTGGAGGCAAAGGAAAAACGTACTACAGTGGAACCTCTAGATACGAGTTTAATTCGTTCCAGCACTGAGCTTGTATAGCGAATTTCTCGTATCTAGAACAAACTTCCCCATTGAAAAAAATGGAAATCCAGTTAATCCGTTCCGCACCCCAAATATATTAACATAAAAATCAATTTTCCTAACAAATAACACTGATAAATTATATATACTGTAGTCTACCTTTAATAAATAACACTGGTAAATAATATAACTGATTATTAAAAGAATCAAAACAGGTGTCTAAAGTGCAGTAGAGCATTCAATAAATCTTTAAATAAATAATCCTTAAAACAGTTGTGAAGTGGAGGTTTAAAATACACAAGATGACAATCCCCGGTGTTTCTTCTCTGTTAGCGTCTCACCTGCGGGCTCTGCAACAGGCGAGACACTCTTAATGCAGCTGACCTTCTCTACACCGTCCTGCTTTAGCTGTTTGGCTCGTCTGTTCAGCTACACGCGAGCCTGCACTCACTCGCTCTCCCGCACCAACTTCCTGCCTGCTCGCGTGCGCGCTCTCTCTCTCTCTTTCTTTCTTCTTCTCCCCCTTAACCGGCTCGCGCTTCTCTATATATGCGGGGAGGACATGGCAGCTGCAGCCCATCAGCCACAGGAACAATCATGGATGTGAGCAGTTTCCCACCTGTGCACTTAAGTGAGAAACGTAGACACCGCAGATCGCGGCTCGCAACTGCTACCACGCCCCCTCGCTAAGCCGCGAGCTATACCCACAGCCTGGGTCGTGGCTCGTTACGCGAGCCAATGCTCGCATTTAGATCTGAATTTTTCGCTCATACTTTCCTCGTATTTTGAATTTCTCGTATACGGAGGTGATCGTATCTTGAGGTTCCACTGTATTTGTTGGTTTAAATAGTGGTATAATCAACAAAAAGAAGTTGATCGAGTGACAGAGTGTCAGAGAAACTCGAAAGCTCAAGTTCACAAAGTCGCACAGTGCCAGAAATAAAAACGAAGTCACATATCAAAGTCGCCGTGAAAAGGCGAGTCGTAGCCCACCGTCTGAGTGCCATATGAAAGCTTATTAGGGTACAGAAAAAAAAAAAATAGGCACACAGTGGGGAAAAAAGCACGAAATGTCAACTTTAATCTCGAAATTTCCACTTTAATCATGTAGTTTATTTTGCCATGAAAGTAGAACATCATAAACTTCATCTTAAAATCGTTTAATTTACTAGTTTCTCAAATCCCATTGTAACTAAAGTAGCACGTTAAATGCTTTGTTTTGTATGTGTTCTTCTATGTGCTCTGTGTGTGTGAATTTCTTAAACGGGCTTTCTCTTTCTCAGACAGGACACATAATCCATTACATTCGTGATATTACAGCTCTCTGAATAATTAAAATACTGAGATGTACACTTAATGTATATCTTTTTCATGATGATAGGAATGAAAGCATGTTATTAAACATGGGAACACGGTGGCGCAGTGATTGGTCGTGTCTCACGCAAGAGACTTGCTGCGCTATGCGCGACCTTCAATGAAATAATTACAGAAGTACTGTCTCTTTCAAACGTACTAACCTCCAATTCCTGTCCTTACTTTTCTTTCTCCAAATACCCAATCGCCACACAATCAGCTCTGTAATAGACGTGAAGCCATTTGTAAGCTTAGAACGCCGATTCTTCAAAACTTTTAAGGAACGCTGAAATATCTTTGTAGTACATGTTTAATTATTCTATCCGTTTATCCTTACAGTGTCGCGTCAGCACCAGCAAGAATACAACGCAATGCAGGAACAATCCCTGAACTAGCTATCACTGCGGCACCGTGTCCTCATGTTTAATTATTAACAATACAGATTATTTAAATGAAGTTAAAGTTTTATCTGTATAATATAATCAACATATTTTGCTGCATTTCATCTTAAAAATGATATCGTCATCATATGTAAATACGCGCTTTATAAAGTGGTGCAGGCTGTGCAATATTATAACTGTAGTGCAAGTTTACAGTGAGGTAATTGTACTTATAAGTGCAAACAGTTCTACAAGGAGCACTTGATGGACTGATTGAGTGCATTTATAGTTCTTGGGATAAAACTTTTTCTAAACCGCGAAGTCCATACAGGAAAATCTCTGAAGCGTTTTGCCGTGGCTCAGGCAGCGTCTGCTTCATGCAGTGTACCGATAATTCTCTTTCCAATCAGCTGCTGCTGTGATTCCCCACTCAGATACAGTGATATAAATACTCTGAGTGGTGCAGTGAGAGTAATATGGAAAAAGATGATCTGCTGTGGCAACCCTTAACGGGAGCAGCTGAAAGAAGAAGAAGATGCAGTGAGTAACAATGCTAAAGCAGTTATGGTATTTGGAATACTATGGCTATTCCCTGGACCATTATATTGCTGCAGGTTAATTACAATCAGATGCATTACACTAATAAACAATATGCAGTTAGTTTCAGTGTATTTATAAAGCTGTGTCAGGAATGTGGATCTAAGAAAGAAAGGGTAACCACACAGGAACAGTAGCACTGCTTTGACGCTGGGTGCCACCAGTCTGCAAAACTGAGCGGAGAAATTGCGTACGCCAGGGTATGAGGTACCGTGGAAATGTGCGTGGGTTTACGCCAAGTTTAGGTTTTATACATCGCTTTTTGAGCGTGGAAACGTTTGCACGCAACATTTCTGTGCGTACGCACCGTTTATACATGAGGCCCCTGGAGGGCCACAGTGGCTGCAGATTTTCATTCTCACCCTTCTCCTAATGAGTGACCAGTTTTCACTGCTATTTAACTTCTTTTCCCTTCATTTTAATCGCCCTGTTTTTAAGGATTCAGTCCTCTGAATTGATTCCTTTCTTCATTAAACGATAGCCAAACAGAAATGAGACGTGAAACGAGGCAACAGATGATCAGCTAAATCAGGGCTTCAAACTCCAACCAATTCCACTCCAATCACTTTCTTAATGAGAAGCCAATTCTTGCTGTTAATTAAACCCGCTATTTAATTCCGTGGCTTGTTGCTGCTCTCATTCTACCACAGCAGACATTTACAAAACTGTTGATTTTTTTTTTTCTAAGAACATTGTCAAAATGTTTTGGTGACCTGAGAGATCAACCTTACTGAGACTTTCACCTTTCTTTATTTTCAAATACTGTGAGATGGACACAGATGAGCTGGTCATGTGGTGGCTTGTTTTGTGTCTCATTATTCTTTGCCTACTAATTAAATAAAAAGAAACAACAAAGGGGCCAGAGTCAGGTTAATTAAAACTGGTCACTAATGAAGATGATGGTTAGAATGAA
The DNA here is from genome assembly GCF_900747795.2 of Erpetoichthys calabaricus. Lineage (NCBI taxonomy): Eukaryota > Metazoa > Chordata > Cladistia > Polypteriformes > Polypteridae > Erpetoichthys > Erpetoichthys calabaricus. The sequence goes on along the minus strand of NC_041411.2, from coordinate 65,774,854 downwards.
AACCTGCAGCCACTGCGGCCCTCCAGGACTGGAGTTCGACACCTGTGCGTTAGCGTATCATAATCTCTTGGACCAATAGCGTGAGTTTTCCGCATTCGACTTATACGACCGACATTACAAAATACCTGAAATTATATGGTAAAATCAAACCAAGACTTATCCGCGGGAGAACTTAAATGCGAGTATATACGGTAAGTGATCTGGGGTTAGGAGTCACAGTATGGACCTAAATCCAAGAAAAGCTTTGTGGCAGGAAATGAAAAATGTGAAAAATATCAAATTGTGCAAATATGTCACAGATTTAACCGAAAGGACATACAGTTGCAATTTATGTTAGAGGTTCTTGAACAATACATTAATTATAAATAAAAGTTCAAGTTATCTCTTAAACTTGTAGGACACATAAAACTTTGTATTCAGTTTGAATTAAGAAGGTTAAGGTTATGTAGATAAATGAAAAATAATTAAATATCTACAGTGAAAAAGTAAAATAAGTAATGCTAAACATGACTGAAAAAAAATTCCACAGAAGGATTTTTTTTTTTTTTTAAAACAAACACATCTTTGTCACTATTCAAATAAACGAAATTACCTATAAGATACTGGAACAAAAAAAGAAAACATCTTGCTACATTTAAAATGTGAATCTTCTTATTTCACATAGTTTTTAATTAAATAAACTCTCATTACAAAAACCAAGTGCAGTTCCCAAATGATTAAAAAGTCTACATAATTACCCTGGCTTGTTCCAGATACCTTCTGCTTCTTTTTCTTCTTAGCAAGCTGAAAGGCTCTATAATCTGTTCTAGCAGAACCTCCACGCTCCTTAAAACAAAGAACAGTCGATGAACTAAAAAATTTCACTAAGGCAAAACAAAAAAAAATACTGCATATGCACAGAATCAAAAAGACTAGTCAGGCTTTTTAATAACAGAAAGTTAAGGTACAATGTAAAGTAAAAAAGAAATCAAGCTAAAATTCATGCACTTTTCTAAAATCTTATATATAAATGTCTACGCGAGTAAGTATTATTGTTACATTTTTTTCTTAATTTGCAAATGGTGGAAAATATGCATTTTATTCAATATAGGGTGGTCCTGATCTAATTATGCAGTTTTCATTACGCTATAACTTAAGTTTATTACATAGAAAATCACCCGAAAAATCCCGGACCATCGAGAAGTGTGCAAACTGACGACATGAAAAATCGTCTTCTCGCCAAATTGGAATCGTCTCCGCATAAATCAAAGTCATCCAGACGATCTGGATCTGCATAATTAGATCTGGACCACCCTGTATTGTGTACTGTATGCAATAAAATGTTAAGTTTTAATAATTATATAAATGTAAAAATTTTGTTTCTGCTTTGGAAATTAAAACTGTGAAAGCAAAAACATAACAGGTTGAAGATATAATTGCTGCAAGATTCAAAACAAAGCAATTTAGCTATAATGTAAGCGATTCAATCTGGCCCTTTCAAGTTAGTATTGAAGAAAGGAATGATAAGCTTTACAAGTAATGCCAGTCCAATAAATTTGTACAAAGGCTAAGCAATAACAAAAGTCTGACCGTTCATGTAAAATACTCTGAAAACAGAGTAAGAAAACCTGTGTTTACAAGAGCTCTTAAAAAATGGATTAATTTAAGACTGAAACGCCTGATTTCACGCAGAAAGCCTTGATAATAATTCAAACGTAAAAAAAAGGGACAGATTACAGCAATAGGAGTGTGCAGAATTTAAAATTTGAATCAGTTTGATGCATCTTTTAAAGATTACTCTTTTAAGTTTTTGACCAGCTAATGATGCAAATATAAATCTTACAATAGCAAATGTTAGAAAACCTAACAGAGAGATTCTCTGACTAACCAGATTTTAAGAGCATGTTGTTAAGAGTTTGATTAAATGAAAATATCCTGAAATAATTTTGGAATATACAGATGTAACAATATTTGAGTTGTTGTATTGATTTTAAGCAGTGTTTTTCTGCCATAGGTGAGAAAATGCTGGAGAATGAAATTAGAATGTGCACATCAGGTTCTCCATGATGGCATCATCTTTTATAAGCCTGGTGTGAAATCCCCCTCCAATAATATGACAAACAAAAGAATAGATGTACACATTCTTAACAAATGTTTGGAAATGTCAAGATAGTATTATTTTTATTTCGTGCTGGCCCTAGTTCTACACACTGATTAAAAAGAAGTACATAAATTACTTAATCCATGATGAAGAGAATCAACTTGTGCCCCGAAAAAAAAAAGATAAAAGCAGTAAAACACAACAAAATGCAGCAGATGGATTAACTACTCTTAAAAACTGGACAGGGCAAGCAAATATTTAGCCTAGTTAATGCTGAGGCACTGTTGAGACTGTCGTGTTAGTTCTGGTTTGAAAGCACCACACGTTTTTTTATTATTATAATAAGTTCTTTCCCCCTTTAACATTTTTGATTTTAGGCCAAAAAAATATTATTTATTTCAAGTAGATGTCATCCTCCTCAAACTCTTATTAGTTTGTACAAACACATATCTTAAATGTGAAATTATTGCTTTATCTCTCTATGAGCTGAAGTGTGAAATAAGCGGGGTAATTTGTGAATTATTGCAAACCTAAAAACGATCATGGGGGAAAAACACAAAACAGCTTTACTTGAGATGCACATTTTAGCCCATTAAATGTCTTTGATCTGTTTCATAGACTGTGTACAATAGCTTACTTACTAAGCACACAACTCCACTATCGATTATTACTTACCAGAAAGGAACAGTTAGCCACGGAGTTTAGATCTATGTCTTTTTGGGCACTGAAACTCCCAGTGGGGTTCGAGAAAACAAACTGTGTCACCACTTTGCTATTATCTTGTTGCCCAACAACATCTGCACTTGGTAGAAGATTTCGTTCTGCTTTTGTTGGTGTGAGCAGCTCTGGCACATGGCTCACTCCCAAGTTATTCGAAGGGGTCAATGTGGCTGTGTCAATGGCAAGTGTGTTGTTGGATGTCAACCCATGCAGCGGATCTTGGTTTGCGGTCCTTACAGACAGAGCAGCAAGAGAGCCTAGGGCCTCTGCATTTACTGTTGGCACATCATCTAGGTTAAGGGTGCTAGGTTGTAAAACTGTACTGCTGGTGCCAAGTGCCAAGGTATTGTCAAGAGCATGGGAGATGTCTGGTCCTGCCGCCAGTATAAGAGGATCCACCGTTTGGGTCAAAGTATTGCCACTAACAGAAATGCTCCCTCCCAGAGTGGCACCCACAGAAGCAGCATCGATTGTCAGTATCCCAGAATTAACTAGTGACATGTCCATAGTGATTGCAGAAGCACTTCCAGGCACACTGGAAAAGAGTGAAGTAATATCAATGTTAGCAAGGTCCCCTTGGGTCAATTCATTGCTTGGTGTTAAAGAGTTTATTTCCAGTTGGTTTAGAAGATCTGAAATGACAGGAAAATAAATAAAATCAAAACCTTCAAAGAAACAACACAGAACCAATAACTAAGGATCACCAAATTACACTTACCTGGTCCAAGGTTATGGTGTTTAACCATGTGGGACTTCATGCTACTTTTAGAGATAAACTGCTTATTGCAGCTGGCTATGGGGCAATTAGTTTTTAAAGACTCCACATCTTGCAAATGTTTTTTGGAATGGATATAGAGGCTACTTCGTGCAGAAAACTTGGCAAAACAGCCTAACAAAGGAAAAAACAGTAATCAATAGGATTGTTACATCTAAACTAATAAATCAAGATGTGCACAGTGTATTACTATGGGAGTTAAAAGCAATGCCATAAAGAAAAGGGCCTAAGTTTTGGTGTATAAGAGTGTTGCAAAATAGCAACCATCTGCATTATTAAAAAAAATGCCAATCATAAAATCTCCAAAGACATTGTCTGTTATTCTATAAAATATGCATGGCTCATTACCAGCAACTACTAAATCACCATTAAAATGGATAAGATGCATAGAGAAAAAAACATTTATACACCAAAAGAAGACAACTTTGTATTGCATTGAAATTATATTAAAGTAGAAAAGAGAGGGGTATTGCTGGGGCGTACACATTCTTTAAATACAAACATAAAAGATTTAGGCCTAGTTAAAGATAATTGCACATTCCTAGTCCAAATACATATAATCTGAACTTCCCAAGTATGCCTAACTGGTCCCAACTTATTTAAATAAAATGTAAACAAAACGTCATCACCCTCTCCAGTCATTACACTGTAAATGATTATTTCCATAAACAAAAAATTGTTTTCTATGACTAAGCATGTATTTGACGGTTTTGTAATATATATGCTTAAAAACAATGTATGACCTATTTTGTATCAAGAACAAAACTTTACTCATTAACATCCATCCTGATACTATGATGACATGGCAAACATATTAAATCTGTTAATAATCCTGTTTTAAGAAAACAGAAATTTTCAAAGCATTGCTATCTTTAATAAAAAAAGTTGCTATTTATTATTATTATGGAAAACCTGTACCATTATAATGATCTATAATATATATTATACCTTAGTTATAAAATGCACTGTAAAGGAAACTGAGTACATTTTTAATAACTGTTTTTTTTTTAGATGTATTACTGCAATCAGTAACAAAATTAAGAAATCCTTTACCATCCACATTGCACTCAAATGGTTTTGTTCCCAAATGAGTTATACTATGGCCCTTCAAATGCTCTGCTCGAGTGAAGGATTTCCCACAGCCTTCTTCTGGGCAGGTGAATCTTCGATCATCATCATGTTTTCTGAAACAAGAATTACAAAACAGTAAGAAAAAGGAAAATACAGCATTGAATCATGACCAATCAGTTAATCAGGTAAAGACTGTCATAAAATGATCTTTTCCTCCATCTATAAAGAGGACGAAGACAGCTTTAAACAACTCCGATTAGGGAACTTCAGTGAGAGAGGAAAAAAAAAATCCATAAAATAAAATAACGTACATTAAAAAATCCTCTATTGCCTTTTCATTTTATATTTATAAACACATTTAAACTAAGTTTTCAAGAGTTAGACTGAATTTAAGATACTGAACAAAACATTTTTTAATAAACAACTTTACATTTACTACTAAAAAGACAAGAATACTGTATGGTTCTAGGAGATCTTTTATATTTTAAGGGTTTCAGAAATGGTTAAATTGGTTTAACACCTCTATTGAATTGATATAAAATACACATTAACATTATGTTTAGTTTTTCATACTTTAGAAATTCAAGCATAGTGAAAAGCAATATTAAAGTACAACTAATCACAGCTCCTCAATGACCCTGTAATTGGCTAAATTTTCAATGTCTTTTTTATTACCTCGCTTATATTAACTTCACCTGTTTGTTGTCTGGTACAAATCTTGTAATATATAATATTACAATACAGTAATCCCTCGCTATATCGCGCTTCGCCTTTCGCGGCTTCAATCCATCGCGGATTTTATATGTAAGCATATTTAAATATATATCGCGGATTTTTCGCTGCTTCGCGGCTTTCTGCGGACAATGGGTCTTTTAATTTCTGGTACATGCTTCCTCAGTTGGTTTGCCCAGTTGATTTCATACAAGGGACGCTATTGGCAGATGGCTGAGAAGCTACCCAGCTTACTTTTCTCTTTCTCTTGCGCGGACTTTCTCTGATCCTGACGTAGGGGGATTGAGCAGGGGGGCTGTTCGCACACCTAGACGATACGGACGCTCGTCTAAAAATGCTGAAAGATTATCTTCACGTTTCTATCTTTTGTGCAGCTGCTTCCTGAAACGACATGCTGCACGGAGCTTCGCATACTTAAAAGCTCGAAGGGCACGTATTGATTTTTGCTTGAAAAACAAACTCTGTCTCTCTCTCTCTGTCTGCTCCTGACGGAGGGGGTGTGAGCTGCCGCCTTCAACAGCTTTGTGCCGTGGTGCTTCGCATACTTAAATGCAAACAGCCCTATTGATTTGTTTGCTTTTCTCTGTCTTTCTGACAGACTCTGCTCATGACGTGCACTCCTTTGAAGAGGAAAATATGTTTGCATTCTTTTAATTGTGAGACGGAACTGTCATCTCTGTCTTGTCATGGAGCACAGTTTAAACTTTTGAAAAAGAGACAAATGTTTGTTTGCAGTGTTTGAATAACGTTCCTGTCTCTCTACAACCTCCTGTGTTTCTGCGCAAATCTGTGACCCAAGCATGACAATATAAAAATAACTATATAAACATATGGTTTCTACTTCGTGGATTTTCTTATTTCGCGGGTGGCTCTGGAACGCAACCCCTGCGATGGAGGAGGGATTACTGTATTTAACCTACTTCCTGTTGTCCAAATAACTTGAAAAGTTTGCACACTTACTTCCGATGATAATACATGAATCAATAATCAGTTTCACGAATTGATCAATTAATCCATGTTAATTAAAAAATTAAATTTTCATATGAAGAATAGTTCAAGATTTCACCAATAGATGGTGCTAGTAACAGATTGAAATCTTATCCAATAGATGGCGTTAGTATTGGTTAGAACATTTCATTCGAGAATATTTGAAAATTTTTCAGGACTAAAAGGTTGAAAATAATATATACACTTTTTAAAAGCCATGCTTATATTAAGTTAAAAAGTGTACTAAAAAGTAAAAAATAAGTCTCTCATACATCACTCGTAAAATAAAAGCACGGGCGCTTTTCATCAATCAACACTCAAAAAGCGCCCACGCTTTTATTTTACGAGTGATGTATGAGAGACTTATTTTTTACTTTTTAACTTAATATAAGCATGGCTTTTAAAAATTATTTTTTAATATATGTATTATTTTGACTGCAAGTACACTGTAATATTGATGTGTTATAGTATTAGCTAGGATTTAACTAGCATACAATTGTTTTTGCTTTGGACTTGCAATAACATTTCCTTTTTTTTGTTTTTAATTCCCATACATCTCAAAATTACAGCACTGAAACCTTAAAAGATCCAATCAATCCAAATGCATAAGACACAGGGAAATATTTGATGTACGTTTCATTTAAAGTGATTTACATATTTGTAATAACTAATAAAATTAAAAGAGTTGTCAGCTGAAATGAAATAAAAAAACACACACAACTAAGTAGGTGCTATGCAGTTGCTATTGCATCTGATCATATTGCTCTCACTTTAGGATATTTGAACCAACAGTGAGACAACCATTCAGCCCAACAAGCTAGTCCATCCTATTTAACTAGACTGTCCAAAATAACATCAAGTCGAGAACTGGAGGTCCCTAAAAACCACTCCCCACCACACTACTTGCTAATTTATTCCATGTCTATGGTTCTTTGCATGAAGAAACACTTTTGAACATTTCTTCTGCCCTTAAGTTTATAACCATCTCCCAGTGCTTGTGTAACTGATTTTATTTTTAATATAACAGTCTTGCTAATACTACTATACAATATAATACTAATTCCTTTCATAATTTTAAACTCTTTGATGATATCACCACTTAACCTCTATTTGTTTAAACTTATAAAGTTCATTTCCTTTAAACTCTCCTCACGGCACATTCCTCTTTGCCCCATACCCCACCTAGTTGCTATGGACTTTGTCTAGCACCGCTGTGTCTTGTTTATAATGTACTATGTATTTTTGGTAATAAACCAATTTTAAACTTTATAAACAATAGTGGGTGGTACTTAAATCTGGAGTGGCACGTAAACTTCATTTATCTCAACATAGCAAGCACCAGAACTTCACATACCCACTGGGTTTTGTCCTCAGTCAAGATGGGAAAGAAATGGAAATAGCCAAAATATTAATATATGGAAACCCCAACATAAAGGAAATAAAGAAATCAAACTCTGGACAAATATTCTCTCCTGATGACAGATAGTCAAGTTGTGATTATTTAAATAGCCCTTTATTTTTGATCTTGCCAATTTGAGTTTACTCTCATAAAGTACTAGAGCCTATTTTGCAGCATCAGGTAAAGGGCAGGAGGCTTGAGTACCTGTCCATTGATGGCCTCTCCCATGTATACCAAGCTACACCAATCTTTGAGAGGCTGGAAGAAATTGGAGTACCACTAACCACCATGCCATCATATTTCCTGTATTCAAACACCTTCATAATAAACAAAAAAAAAAAAAAACCAAAGCAGTAGGGTATGAGCACTATATGGCACCCACCTCTTGTGTCTGAGCAGCTTGGACATGCTGGTGAATGACCATCCACAAGCTTCAAAGTCACACATGAATGGTCTCTCACCTACAAGCACAGATGGTAACATAGGCGATGTTATTATGCACCCAGAAGGCATAAACAGTATTCAATATACTATGAAAGTTTGCTCATTAAAATCAAGAATTTCATGCAGCCAAATAAAGTGAATTATGTTCAAAAAGACATTATAGAATTAGACAGATTTCCACATTTTTTTTTAATACAAAATGAAAACAATATCATAGGAAAATCTACCCAAACAAATTAAACAACTGGGGACCAGATCTGCGTATGCATTATATCTCTGTGCACAAACAAGCTCAACGAACCATACCAGTGTGACTTCTCAAGTGAATTTTCAGTCGGCAAGCTTTATCATAGCGTTTATCACAGCCTGGGAAGGTGCAGGAAAACTGGTCAGTTTCTCTGTAGTGTGCTCGACTATGAGAGTGCAATGAGCTAAATGTGATGAATGTCTTCTCACAACCTGGAAAATAAAGGATAGAAAAGACAGAAATGAAGAAAGTCGGGAAAAGCTGCAAATGAATTTCTGTGGGGGGGGGGGAATCTATTACTGTGCATTATTATTATTTTCACATGTTACTTATTACGCATAATGATATTCACACAAAAAAAAAATCACAATGATATTCAAAAAATGATGCAATTCTTTTGAGATCAATCTTCTATTCCAATAATCAAGAACATTTCTTTAACCAACTCATATTTTCTTTATACAGCATTACAATGAAAAAGTATGATTTCTGCAAACTTCTACAATTGCAAGTTGTCTGTTGCATGACTGAAATCCTCCAAATATTACTCACTTTACACAATCACAATCTAATATAGCTTCTTGTGCTGATGTGTAAAAAAATTAGTTATACAGTATGCCCCTGTGCCAAGTATCCCAAGACCCTCCTCAGACTAAGATTTGTGACTTTAACCTTGAATAGCTGGAACAGAATAACAACGGCTATCTAAGGATTATAAACTGTATTTAATCCAGTTGTGTCTCATACAGACTGCTACCAACTGGAGACAAAAATGGCTGATTTTATGAGATCACTGTAGCAGTGCTACTAAATAAGAACTGCATCTCCCAGCAGTCCTTTCAGGGGCTGCTGGGGGTCAAAGGAGGTTAAAAGGAGGGCAGAGGGCAAAAGGAAAAAAAAAAGGTTTGTTTTGTTGTGTGTTGCGTTTATCTGTCGTGCTGCCTGCTGTTATTGGAACTTTAATTAATCATTGTGTCCTGGACTGTATTCGTTTGTTGGGGTCTGGATCGTCTGTCTACCTGTGCACTGAGGACTGTGTTGGATTCATTGGTTTTCCAGAAGAGTGGAGCGCTCCTGAACCATCCGTCCAATTTCATCCTTTCAATAACTACCGGTAGGACTGTGTTTTCTTTCACCCTTTCAACATACAGATCGCTGGACTTAACTTCATCATCTCTCATTTCATCCGGTTTGGTTTACATGGACTTTGCTGTATGGGGTTTGTGTTTATATGTTAAATGTAATATCGCCGAAGGGGTCAGGGGTGGTATTACTGTTTTCATTTAGTTCATTTAATTTCATTATATACTTAATTGTTTAATGTCCCCAGTGCGCTTCATTTGGTCTCTTTTGTGAGTGAGTGCGGGTCGATCCAAGGCTCGGGACGTTCCTGGGAACTCCTCTATTAAAATAAATAAATCACTATCATTTTTGACGGTGTGAATCTTAGCGGCCCCTGACTGCTACATCACTAGAAACGGCAGTGATTGGACATGTTTCAGTGTGATCTTGTTGCTCGAGGATGTCCAATTACATGACTACAACTCACAATGATAAGACAAATCATATGACTCTGAGACAACTTAATAACACAGTTTCACATTTCCAAAGCATTGCAAGCTTTCAACCCCCGTAAAACAGCCAATAATGTACTGCCTGGCATTGGCAGTGCTGTACAAATGCTTTAAAGACAGGGCAATAAACTGAATTTTCGATTTGATATTTAAAAATCAATAGTGTGATATTCAGCACTTTTGACTTTCTGCAGCTTGTTTCGAACATTAAATAAAATCCACAAAATCTCCAGCGCTCTTTCTAAGCCTGAGTATGTTGACGCCATCCATGGTTACCTGGAGATGATGAAAACTGAGGAAGGATCAGAGTAGGAAGAGTTAGGTTTAGATCTGCTCTTTACAAATACTGAAGGTAATAACTATTCAGATCATGTTTATTACATTTTTGTAATAAGTGCAAAGAGAAAAAAAATATTTTAAATTTAGTTTTGTATGTTATTCTGTAAGATCGACAGGCGGATCGGTCTGTCGTGGTGAAAAAGGAGCTGAGCCGCAAGGCGAAGCTCTCAATTTACCAGTCGATCTATGTTCCTACCCTCACCTATGGTCATGAGCTATGGGTAGTGACCGAAAGAACGAGATTGCGAATACAAGCGGCTGAAATGAGTTTCCTCCGTAGGGTGTCTGGGCTTTCCCTTAAAGATAGGGCGAGAAGCTCAGTCATCTGGGAGGGGCTCAAAGTAGAGCCGCTGCTCCTCCACATCGAGTCAGAGGAGGTGGCTCGGGCATCTGATCAGGGTGCCTCCTGGACGCCTCCCTGGTGAGGTGTTCCGGGCACGTCCAACCGGGAGGAGGCCCCGGGGAAGACCCAGGACATGCTGGAGGGACTATGTCTCTCGGCTGGCCTGGGAACACCTTGGGATCCCCCCGGAAGAGCTAGAAGAAGTGGCCGGGGAGAGGGAAGTCTGGGCATCTCTGCTCAAGCTGCTGCTCCCGCGACCCGACCTCGGATAAGCGGAAGAGAATCCGAGGATGAATGGATGGATGTTATTTCTTGGTCATCTGCTCCTGCCCACATCACTTGATACACTGTAGCACGGGATGCCAGATAAATTGATTACGCAAACCCAATATCAAGAGCAATTATATTTTTATTTTGTTTAGAAAAGGAACATATTGACGTATGTTCATAGTCAGGAATCATTTCCATGTGATATCCTGGACTCAAGCAACCAGTTCATCAGCAGCAGTTAGCTTTGTCAAATGACACCGAGCAGTACGTCTTGCTGTAACTGCAAATTTTTTGTGTTCATAGTAGCAATTGTTGTATCTATCACTCCTCACCTTTAAAGTGGCACATTATTTGTATATATTGTATATCTTGACTGTTACCACAGTCCAAAAGTCAGCTACATATACAAGACTACTGGTTGTCACTAGCTGGGTTTCCAGCTCTAGAAGCTCCTCAGCAATTTTTTTTCCCCCCCTATAGGGCTAGTGATAGTGTCACTTGATGGAATAGGATATTCTGCATGATATCCTGGATCATCTATCAAAAGCATTTTTGCTCCAAAGTTGTCAACTGGTAACATTTCTTGTACTGAAGTTCTGATAACTTCAGGTTTCTGCTGTTGCTAGATCATCCACATGGTCATTCCAGACGGCCATTCACTGATACCACGCAGCTGGCCATGGTTTTAAGGAAAAAAAAAAAAAAAAAACTAAACCTTCCTTTGTCATTCATGAAAATGTCTGCAAAATCATATGTGCTAATAAAATAATTAATCACATATCAGCACAGCAGTTATACTTGCTTGGGTTTGCGTAAACTGAAAGGTGAGTTTCAAGCCATTTAACAAACATTTGCAAATCTGCATATTCCAGGTCAGAGGTGTGTGTTGTGCTTATTTTATAAAAAAAAGTTTTTTTTTTCTTTTTTAAATTACATTTAACAAATCCTATACTTTGCACTTCCTAGCCATACTGTCACCATGGGAGATGTCTCTAGTGCTGCAACAACCAATCCTGAAAAGCAGAAAAATCATCCTCTCTGTAAATAAATAAAATGTCAGAGCATAGACTTTCCACAAACTAATGCCTTATAAATACTCTTCCTAGAGTGTAATATTGTGTCCACCCAAGAGGCAAAGCGGTCCGTGGTATAGAGAATTTTTTTCAATTTTTTATTCAACTGACTGACCAAGAGAAGCTTTAAAGGGATCATTTAAATTATTATAAAGCAAACTTAAAAGAATTTCTTTACTCTAAAAGCATGATACTTGATATTAACTGATATGTAACAGAAGCCCCCAACAAATTCTCTCTCTAAAGACCAGCTTTCCTAATAGAGAGCATTAAAAGCAAAGTCACTATAAGCATAATTTTTTAATCTTTTGAAGCCAGACACTTTTAGATTATGGAGGGCCAGAGCCTAAAGTGACAATATGAAGTGCACAGAAGGAATCAACCTTGCATTTGCGAGTCCATTACTAGGCCTACTTGCACACACTCACTCAAGCTCGGTAATTTTTGAACTGGTAATCGACCTAAAATGTACCCTAAGTTCTTGTCAATAAGCCGCGGCTTATCTAAGGAAAAAAGTTGTGAAAATGAAAAAATAGAATATCGGCTTATACATAAGTCTGGCTTATACATCCATCGCGGGGGTTGCGTTCCAGAGCCACCCGCGAAATAAGAATATCCGCGAAGTAGAAACCATATGTTTATATGGTTATTTTTATATTGTCATGCTTGGGTCACAGATTTGCGCAGAAACACAGGAGGTTGTAGAGAGACAGGAACGTTATTCAAACACTGCAAACAAACATTTGTCTCTTTCAAAAGTTTAAACTGTGCTCCATGACAAGACAGATGACAGTTCAGTCTCACAATTAAAAGAATGCAAACATATCTTCCTCTTCAAAGGAAGAAACAAATCAATATGTCTGTTTGGCTTTTAAGTATGCGAAGCACCGCGGCACAAAGCTGTTGAAGGCGGCAGCTCACACCCCCTCCGTCAGGAGCAGACAAAGAGAGGGAGAGGGAGAGTTTGTTTTTCAGTCAAAAATCAATACGTGCCCTTCGACCTTTTAAGTATGCGAAGCACTGTGCAGCATGTCTTTTCAGGAATCAGCTTTACAAAAGATAGCAACGTGAAGATAATCTTTCAGAATTTTTAGACGAGCGTCTGTATCGTCTAGGTGTGCAAACAGCCCCCCTGCTCAATCCCCATACGTCAGGATCACAGATAGTCAGCGCAAGATTGACAGAAAAGTAAGCAATCTAGCTTCTCAGCCATCTGCCAATAGCGTCCCTTGTATGAAATCAACTGGGCAAACCAACTGAGGAAGCATGTACCAGAAATTAAAAGACCCATTGTCCGCAGAAATCCGCGATATATATTTAAATATGCTTACATATAAAATCACAATTTAAATGACCGCTACGCGCTCGTGTTGACTCGGCGACGCCCAGAGCAGAAAGAACGCGCTCCGGCCGCTCCAACCGCGCCATGCGGGGAGTGAGAGAGACGCCAATATCTCACACTCTCTCCCCCCTTAAAGAAATTAAATGGGCGCGAGTGAGACCACTGACCTCCCTCCCTTCTATTAGTTATAGGTTATAGTATGTTCGGCTTATCCATGAGTCCGGCTTATCTATGATACGATTTTATTTTAAAAATTCGTATGATTTTTGGTCTCCGGCTAATACATGAGTCCGGCTTATAGACAAGAACTTAGGGTACATATTTGTAATAGGGGGGGGGGGGGGGGAAGAAAAAGAAAAAAAGTAACAACATGTAAAACTCCAGTAGGTAGAAGATCTGTACTCCATAGGGAGCAACTGGAGGGCAGGATTAAAAAAAATGGAGTTTGAATATGTGATAGGTCATCAGCAGTAACCACTGCACAACTAAGGAATCCATATTACTAACCGAGAATGGTAAACCGGATGGCATGGACGCAGGTACACGGCGATGGGACCATGAGACATACTGCACAGGCGTGTACAGCGCGCGTCTCATAAACCGCAACCAAAGTCGTATCCACCGCGAACGAAGGAGTCACGGCCCAAAAACGAAAAGAGCTCAACTGACGTGAATGAGACATGAAGCAACAACGCGCCCATAGCTAACGACTAACGACACAGCCACACAAAAAAGAGGATTCTGCGCTGCAGCCCAGATTCAAACGGAAGAGGCTACGGCGGCCCCACAGGTCCACAATGATAGTACGGAAGGCGCAGGCATCACCGCCATATTGTGAGTGGCACTACTACGGAAGGAGCAGGCGTCACCGACATATTGTGAGTGGCACTACTGCGGAGTGAAGTTAGGAATAATGTGCTGCTTGGGATTGTACAAACCGCTGAGCGCTTTACACCGAATTCAAACACAATACAGCTCAACGATGCAAACACGAGACCACCCGGATAAGATCAATGAACGCAGGCGCCTACAACGCGCGTCTGAAACTGCGGAAGCAAAGCAGGCACGGGTTCAAAACGAACGAGCTCAACTGACAGATATACAAACACGAGCCCGCCTGGATAAAATCAATGAACGCAGGCGCCTACAACGCGCGTCTGAAATGCCGCAAGCAAAGCGGGCACGGCTCCAAGACAAAACGAGCTCGACTAATGTATTTCAGGATACCCAATGCCGGGGGTAGGCGAGCGAGGCGAGCAGAGGACGGAGCCCCCCTTGTTACTGTATAAAAGAGGTGAGATAGTAACATGATATAAATATAAAGCCTGTCCATCTGTCACACAATTACTTGCAAACGAATGGGGCTAGACTCTTAATCTTAAGCCTTAATCACAAGCTTATGACATGATAAATTCTAGAAATTTAAAACATATTAGGTAGCAGAAACCCAGTGAGCACTTTACTGGTGGGCAGGAAAGATTACTGTAATCAAAGCATGGTCCCCAGAAGCCAATCTATTGAAAATCCCCAGACACTGTATATGCATGTTCAGAATTCATAATCAAGTAAGTGTTGTTACATTTTTAAGCTATGGACAGAGAGTTTACGGTTGTTTATATTTAATTTTTTGTAGAATTTAAGACCATAGGTCCATGTGTTTCACTAGTAAAGATTAAACCACCACACATTTCAAATATGGTAATTACAATGTTGATCTTTAAAATGTTCCATACCACCAGTAACATGAGAAAACCAATAAAAAAAATTTGGAATGACACAAGTTCATGAGGCCACAGCTACACTAAAAAAAATATAATGTTTGAATTGCATAATCTAGTCATGTTAATAGGGGTTCATGTAACTTGTATAATCAGTAAATTAATGTGAGGCTAAACAATGCTTCGATTTACTCAAATATAAGAACCATAGTTATTCTCAATTAATTGATGCATTACAAATAACACATACAGTTTATCAACCCAAGCACTAAAACAGACAAATGTTCTGTTAGAATTGCAACAGGTCACACAATCTTGTATAAACATGATTTAGTTTCATCGCCTGCACCTTTTGTACAAATAAAATGTACTGTTATTATTATTAAACCTTGAATAAACTGACCTGCTGTATTAGTAAAGAAAAAAAATGCTTTTGTGACTTAGGCTGGATGACAAGTTTGGCAGTATATCAAAAAGGTATCATGAATCAAATTCCCCAAGCATTTACAAACAAATTTACTAAAAGTCTTTAGCTTTTCTTCCAGTTGTAGAAAGGGGTTGGGATCCCTTGCACCCCAATGGAATAAAAGGTAGGTTCTTTACGAAAAAAAAAAAAAAAAACAATAGCCACATAATTGTAGCAAATATGATCATGTTGAGTTAAATTAACTTTAATTTGATCTCTCAGTACACGTTGCTATCAGTTCGCTTTATTCGATGACTGTCTCTAAATCAAAAAGATGTTGCTTCGATTTTGGTCTACAGCTCCAAGTAATCAACTAACATGTGCTCGACTTGTACAAGTGAAAGCAACTGTAACACTGTGATCAATGGGTCCACTGAATCAAATGCCCAATTACAATTGGCTAATCAAATATAATAAAACCACACATGCACAAGGTTGAGAACACCAGCACCTTACCTGGAAATTCACACTTGTAAGGCCTCTCTGGTTCAAAGTGACTCCGATGGTGGATGGTCAGTTTGGTGGAGGTGCGAAAGCGCTCGCTGCACACGTCGCACACAAAGTTACTCTCCTGCTCGTGGGCTTTCACGTGTGCCTTTAAGTTGTAAATTGTGGTGAACTTTCGGCCGCAGCTGTCCCAATCGCAAGTGAAGGGTCGCGTTTTGTCGTGGGACTGCAAGTGGCGCTTGAGTTTATACGACGTAGTAAATGACCAGCTGCAGCCCTCCACGGTGCACTTGAAGGGTCTCTTATCCTCAGTGTGGGAAAGCAGGTGAAGCTTCAACTTATGCTTCGTGTCAAACGCCAGGCTGCAGTTTGACTGTGTGCAGTGATACAGAACGACGACCCCCTTTTTGGACATGGTAGCCATTTGCAATTCCTCGTTCTCTGTTAGGACAAAACTGCTGTGTAGGTCCTCCTTGGCCTCTGCACAGATCATATCGGACTCCGATAGGGCGCAGAATAAAGTCCCGTCTGGCACTTCCTTACTAGATGCCTTGGTAGCGATGGAATCAGAGAAGGCCGAGTCACCATTGACGTTTGGGTTAGAGTCATGCCCAGAAGGTGCACTGTCACCACATTCGTTGTTTTTTCTTTGCTCACCTACTTTGATGTTCGTGTCCCTGTCACCGGGATGTCGCTCGTTCTTTAGTAGTAGCTGGTCCTTAATTTGGGCACATTCCTTCAATTGATGATGTTGTTGCAGAATGTGGACGCCACCGTCCGGAGATGCGGATAAAGTCAGAACCCCGTTTTCTATCGTAAGAACGAGGTTCTGGTTGTTGATGGCGATAGTGCCAGAAAAGGTGTCCCCTGTTTGGGGAGACGGATAATCTGGCATGCCGGTGTCCGGACTATTCTCCATGAATGTGTTATAGAGCTGATTGCCATTCTGAGCTGGCTCTACAAGAGCAGAGTTTGTTCCCCGGCAGCGACTCGTGGTCTGCTGGAAGTCTGGTGGGATTTCCAGTTGGCTGCGACTGCTGCTGCTGTCATCGGGTAACGGGCTGGGCTGCGAACTGGCGGTAAGATCGCTGTCCACCGAATCAGACGCGAAGACAAAACAGCCGGCCCGATGCTTGAAGGGCGGTCCTTGTACTGCTGTGTCCCGGCTGCCCTCCGAGCTGCTGGACTGGCAGGTTGAAGTGGTGACCGAGCCCAGTCCGCGTCTGTAGTCTACTGCCTCGCTTTCCGAGTTAATTTCCGCTATGGGCGCTTCTGTCACATCCTTCGACACATCGTGCATTGCGACAGGATCCTTGACCTTAGGAATCCCTCGTCCCGCTTCTTTCCTGTAGCTGCGGTCTCCCTCCTGAACCACATTAACAACCACGTAAAACTCCTCATTGTCCTTAGCGATGGGAGTCAACGCCACGGCACTCTCGCGTATCTGCGCGGAAGGCAACGGAGCGCCATCTTGCAACTGCCGTAAGAGCTGCTGTGACTGCGTGTGGCCGTCTTCTACCAGCAGCACAGGAAAAGCCAGTTGAATTCCCGTATCGTCATTGTCAAAATCCGCCTTCAGTTCACCCTCTTTTTCTTCCCGTCCTTTACCATTTGGCAACGGCAAAGCATTCACGTTTCGCAGGCCGATCGCCGCGTAGGTTTGTACTGCCGCGCTGCCACTACTACAGCTGCCCCGAGTTGAGAACAAACCACTGCAGCCATGTTGCGTCAGCGGGCGAAAGAGAGGCTCAACTGACTGCTTACCAAGGGGGCCCCGATGGAACAGATCCGCTTCGTTTTCCGCCGGTCTAGATGCATCGCGAGCTGTCCGAGACAGCTTCTCCCTGCAGGAGACGCCATGTTGTTGATGTTGTGTGTTTTGGGCCGCAAAGAGCCCCTGCATTTCCATCTTGGTGTCCCTGTAGCAGGAACACACAGACGCCGGCCCCGCCCTCCCGGCCTGGAACGGGAAAAGCGGAGTTGGAGGTGAAAGGTGGACTGGACTTTTAGAGGAGCTTGGATCCCGAACAGGCTAGTGGCCTTCAGGTGTGGGAGGCTGGCAATGACGTCACAAGCTCTGACAGTACCGTTTATGAGCACGGAAGGCAAATTAATTATCATAGGAAAAATTCTAAGAAGCGTATAGTCCCTTCAACCAAAAACATCCGGCTTTCTCAATCTGAAGATATTACTTGTAAGGAAATGTATGTATATCACAAGAAGGTACTGTATTGCCAATAAAATTTGAGAGATTCTTTCAAAATTATTCATCCTGTTAACCAGGTGCTAGCAAGGTTTAAAAAGGATATCGATTTAACCCGTTTATTTATATTTATACTTTGAAGGGGAATGTATTGCTAGTGTATTTTTTTCCCTAAAATTCGTTTGCTGCAATCTTGAACCTTTTTTTAAGATGAATACCGGTGTTAATACGGCATTTCCTTATATGTGTGTGTGCTCAGTCTGCGATTAACTGTCCTGCTGTCCCAGTAGAGTCTTTCCTGCCTTGCATCCTGTGAATGGCTGGGATAGGCTGCTTACTCAGGATTAAGTGGTCTTGGACAATGGCAAGACACAGATAAAGATGTTATGTTCTTTTATAATAAGAATGTGGAAGATAAAAAATGGTATTTCATAAACCTATTTACTATTTATGGTACATTCCACACTCAAAAATGTAAATTGTCTCAAGAATATGGCTAACTTTACACAGTTTAAAATTTAATGTGTCCCTTATGTTAATACAGGGCTATTCAAAATCAAAGAGCAGATTTCAAAAATTTATTTCAAACAAACTATATAAGACAGGAACACATTCCCCACATCACTGGATAGAGGAAAGTGCAAAGTTTAAAAGCCCGCCTAAAAGTACAGTGCATCCGGAAAGTATTCACAGCGCATCACTTTTTCCACATTTTGTTATGTTACAGCCTTATTCCACAATAGATTAAATTCATTTTTTTTTCTCAGAATTCTACACACAACAACCCATAATGACAACGTGAAAAAAGTTTACTTGAGATTTTTGCAAATTTATTAAAAATGAAAGAGAGGCAAGATAAGTCTACGTGCCAGTAGTCTAGTAAAGGCCATTACAGTTTGTTTGTCCTTTTCCACTTTAAGCCCATCTGGAAGTACCCCAAACACAGCTGTTAATGGATTAGGAGGTATTGTGACACCAAGGCTGTCTGAAAGGTATTTAAAGGTTTTGGTCCAGAATGATGTTAATTTGGTGCGGGCCCAAAACATGTGGCCCAGTGAGGCGGGAACTTGATTCCAGCGTTCGCAGGCTGGATCTTGCCCTGGAACATTTTGGACAATTTTAAACAAGAGAGATGCGCTCAATATATATAATTTTGAGTTGAATAATTCTATGCTTTGTGCATATGGAGCTCGAGTGAATTCTGTGCATTGCTAATTTCCACTCCTTTTCTGAGATGTTGAGTGAGAGATCCTTTTCCCACTGTACTCTTGGATCTTTGAAAGGGAGGGACTGTAAAATGTTTTTATATATTACGGAAATGCTGTCTGAATCCTCAAGACTGATCAATATTTTTTCTGGCATAGAAGTAGGTGGGAGGTGAGGAAAATTGGGCAGGTTCTGTTTAGCAAAGTTTCTAATTTAAAGGTAGTGAAAGAAATGTGTTGCTGGAAAGTTAAATTTGGAGTGTAATTGTTCGCAGGATATAAAGACGTTGTTTATGTACAGATCTCTAAGTGAATTAATCCAGGATGTTTTCCAGACATTAAATACTGCATACATTTGAGAGGATGGATAAAAGGTGGTTCTCGTGTAAAGGTGCCACAGATACAAGCTTCTCTATCTTAAATTACTTCCTTCATTGGTTCCATATTCTGAGTGAGTGAAGCACAATTGGGTTGTTAGTATATTGGCGATGATTTGTATTTATTGCGGTACAAAGCAAGGAATATAAAGAGGTACCACAGGATTTTATTTCTATATGCTTATTTTTAAACTCATCAACAGAAATGATTCAATCTGTTATCAACACAGTAAAGATGAGTGCTGGAGATTTCAGCCAAGCAACTTTAGATGGAGCTTCCAAAAACATATTCCTCCTGTGGACACAACTAGCCGTACCGGGGGCCTCATGTATAACTAGAATTCACACTTTAACATGGCATACGGACAAAAGCGGAAATGTTCGTACGCTCAAAAAAAATCCAGATGCATAAATCTGTGCGAACGCTAACTTCCACGTTCTTCTGCTACATAAATCCCGGTCAGCATGAAAAGCAACGCACGTGCATGCGCCTGCTGACCCGCCCCAATTCCTCTCAGAATTATGCCTCTTTGAATATGCAATTCAATATAAATAGCCCTTAAGCTCAGCCTTCTGTGAAAAGACAATGGCAAAAGCACGGGGGAAAGTAGAAGAATTTCAGAGAATGCCAAGTGGAGGCAAGGAAAAACGTACTATTTGTTAGTTTAAACAGTGATATAATCAACAAAAGGAAGTTGATCAAGTGACAGAGTGTTGGAGAAACTTGAAAGCTCAAGTTCACAAAGTCACACAGTGCCCGAAATAAAAAAGAAAGTCGCCGTGAAAAGGCGAGTCGTAGTTCACCGTCTGAGTGTCATATGAAAGCTTATTAAGGTACAGAGAAAAAAAATAGGCACACAGTGGGGAAAAAAGCACGAAATGTCAACTTTAATCTAGAAATTTCCACTTTAATCACGTAGTTATTTTGTCATTAAAGTAGAACATCATAAACTTCATGTTAAAATCGTTTAATTTACTGGTTTCTCAAATCCCATCGTAGCAAAAGTACCACGTTAAATGCTTTGTTTTGTATGTGTTCTTTTATGTGCTCTATGTGTGTGAATCACTATGTGTTTCTTAAATGGGCTTTCTCTTCCTCCGACAGGACACAGAATCCATTACATTCGTGACATTACAGCTCTCTGAATAATTAAAATTCTGAGATGTATACTTGATGTCATTTTCATGATGATAGGAGTTAAAGCATGTTATTAAACATGGGAACACGGTGGCGCAGTGATTGTTCCTGCCTCACGTAAGATGCTTGCTGCGCCGTGTACAACATTCGATGAAATAATTTATTGCAGCAGTACTGTCTCTTTCAACGTATTAACCCCCAATTCCTGTCCTTACTTTTCTTTCTCCAAATACCCAACTGCCACACAATCCGATCTGTAATAGATTTTAAGCCATCTGTAAGCTTCGAACGCCTATTCTTCAAAACTTTTTTTTTATTAATTTTATTGTAATCATTCCATACATATAGATCAATTTTTACAAAAAACAGGATTGAAAGCAAATCAAACTCCACCCCTGAGAAGAAGAGCATGGCCAATGGAGTAATACTTAAGGCTTGTAAACATGCCTAAATTATTGAGTTTAATAGGGAAAAAAAAGATAAACGGAGAAGGAAAAGAAATGCGGAAATAATTATTTCTTCTTATTCTAAAATATTATTGATTAAATCCTGCCAGGTTTTGAAAAAATTCTGTACAAATCCCCTAACTGAGAATTAGATTTTTTCCAGTTTCAAATAATATAAAACATCGGTTTCCCACTGACTTATTAGAGGAGAGTTAGGATTCTTCCAATTTAACAAAATCAGTCTGTGTGCCAAAAGTGTAGTGAATGCAATCACAGTTTGCTTGTCCTTCTCCATTTCAAATCCATCTGGAAGAACACCAAACACAGCTATTAGTGGGTGAGGAGGGATTGTGATACCAAGGCTGTCTGAAAGGCGCTTAAAAATTTTGGTCCAAAATGATGTTAGTTTGGGGCATGCCCAAAATATGTGACCCAGTGAGGCAGGAGCTTGGTTGCAGCGTTCGAAGGTTGGATCTTGCCCTGGAAACATTTTGGACAGTTTTAAGTGAGACAAATGAGCTTGATATATAATTTTGAGTTGAATAATTCTATGCTTTGTGCATATGGAGCTCGAGTGAATTCTCTGCATTGCTGCCTTCCACTCCTTTTCTGATATATTAATTAAGAGATCTTTTTTCCATTGTCCTCTTGGATCTTTAAAAGGAAGGGACTCTAATAAAATTTTATATATTGTAGAAATGGTGCATTCTTCAAAACTTTTAAGGAACATCGAAATATCTTCATAGTACATGTTTAATTATTCTATCCTTCTATCCTTCCAGTGTCGCGCCAGCCCCAGCAAGAATACAGCGTGAGGCAGGAACAATCTGTGAACGGAGTGCCAGCTCCTCGCTAGCGCTGCGGCACCGTGTCCTCACATGTTTAATTTTTAACAATATAGATTATTTAAATGATGTTAACATTTTACCTGTATAATATAATAAACATATTTTCCTGCATTTCATCTTAAAAATGATATCGTCATGATATGTAAATACGCGCTTTATAAAGTGGCTCAGGTTGTGCAATATTATAACTGTATCGCAAGTTTACAGTGAGGTAATTATAATTTTAAGTAGAAAGCGTTCCACAAGGAGCACTTGATGGACCGATTGATTGTGTTTATAGTTCTTGGGGTGAAACTGTTTCTGAACTGTGAGGAAAGGCTCTGAAGCGTTTGCCGTACGAGAGCAGTTCAATAGGCAGCATGGCTGAGACAGCATGTGCTTGATGCTGTATACCAATAATCTACTTTGCAATCATCTGCTGTAGATCCGTGATTCACACTCGGATACAGTGATATAAATACTCCGAGTGGTGCAGTGCGAGTAATATGGAAAAAGATATCCGCTGTGGCAACCCCTAACGGGAGCAGCTGAAAGAAGAAGAAGAAGGTGCAGTGAGAGTAACAACGCTAAAGCAGTTATGGTATTTAGAATAGTTTGACCATTCTATGGACCATTATATTGTTACAGGTTAATTACAATCAGATGCATCAAACTAATAAACAATATGCGGTTAATTTCAGTGTATTTATAAAGCCGCGTCAGGGATGTGGATCTAAAAAAGAAAGGGAAACCACATTGGAACAGTAGCACTGCTTTGACGCTGGGTGCCGCCAGTTTGCAAAACTGAGCGGAGAACTTGCATATGCCAGGGTTGGAGCTACTGTGACAATGTGCATGGCTTTATGCCAAGTTTAGGTTTTATACATTATGATTTGAGCGTGGAAACAGGCTTACGCAACATTTTTGTGCATACACACCATTTATACATGAGGCCCCTGCTGTACTGAAATATTAATGCCTTAAATGCAAATCTGTGGTGCATCTGGGCAGATATGAACATCTTACTGCCTTCTCTAAGGTTTTTAATTTCCCCCTTGGGGACACATTATCTATCTATCTATCTATCTATCTATCTATCTATCTATCTATCTGTCTATCTATCTATCTATCTATCTATCTATCTATCTATCTATCTATCTATCTATCTATCTGTTTTATATTTTTTTCTTGATTGGAATTTTTTTTCAGACATTTTATGCAGAATATTACATCAAAGATTTATTACTAAATAAAACATCAAATGCTAGGTTTTATTCATATACAAATCCCTTCACATTAATTTTAATGAAATGTATTTTGGCTATAGAGTAATTGCAAAACTACTACATCATTCAGCTTACAGGAGCTTGTTCTGAATGGATAAGTGGAACTACATATGGAGTACAGGGATGGGATGTTTGACTCGAAGGCTATGATGCTTGTTAATGCTTTACTGTTGCACGCTGTCAGAAAAGTGTACTGAAGCTTGTATCAGATGCCCATTACCATGTGGCTGTTGATGTCTGAAATGCAAGAAACTCTGACTGCTTTGAAGTTATCATCCATCATACACCCCAGAAACTATAAAAGAGAATTGGAGACTAGTGATTGGACTTTTTTTATAAGGAGACAATGTTGACTAAATATGGAGTCTAGAAGTGGTCAAAAGTGATCTTTAGTGTGGCAACATTTCATCTGTTATCTGACAATAAGGTAAATACTATGCTATTCTTCTGTAGAGGAACAAATGTGTCATTAATACTGTAGGCACATTCCTTAAATCCTCTTTTATGTTGCCCAGTTGAAAAAGTACATTCTCTAAACCCTGTTATGATTCTCTTTGCCCCTTAGCACTCTTATTCCCCAAACCCAGATGGAAAAATATTCATCTTTCACTTTGCCTCCCAGCAAAAAAATTGGCCTATAATTATTGTTCAGTGGTGGCTTACAATTTATTCATGAAGGATGCTGTAATGGAAGTAAATAACATCTTTAGGGCAACACATTTTGACATTGTTTAGTTGAAGAAAATTGTTGAGCATACTAACATGTACATTAATTGTATCATTTCAATGACAATGTGATTACTATGAGATCAAAATGAACCCACAGAGCATTTTTTGACTTTGACTGCACCTTTCCGATTGAAACTTTGCAATCAACAAAGGGTTGTAGGTGTGCTTCCTCCACCTTCTGAAGTACATTGCTGCTATGATTTCTGTAAACCTCTAGATGTCACTCTTGGTGCAGTTCTGAAACTTCTGATCTTTTTTCCAGCACAATCAGAAGGAATCCTCAAAACATAAGAACGTAAGAAATTTGAAAAAACTAGAAGAAACCATTCAATCCGTTAAGCCTACTTGTTTTACTAATAGCTAAGCTGTCCCAATATCTCATTCAGTTTCTGCTTTTAAGTACATGTCTGGTGATGTAGCTTTCTGTTTCAATGCACCAAAATTCTGGAATACTTTACAAAGTGCCTAGTACACTTTTATATAGTTGCACTAGACTCACAGGCCCAGATATGTTTCTCAAGAGAGAATATGCATCTGGAGAGAACTGATAAAATGTTTGCCGTGAATAGCGGTGAAATCCGCTGCTGAAAAGGGTATGCCTACAAGCTTTCTTCCTAAAATCCCACCCTTTATTTCCTCCAGTCCATACACTTTAAACGTTTAGAGTGGAGTTGCAGTGTCCCATTTCATGTATTATAAAAATATGTAAGATAACTGTGGAAAGACAGGGAGGAAGAAAAGGAAACTGACCGGAATACTTGACACTGAGGGCATATAGAAAGGTAAGATTGCTGTTACCAATCCTGGAAATCAGTAACACAAGGTAACTGAAACATAATAATTAATTTATATATTGTAATGAGCATGGCAACAGATGAGACAGACACTCTGACATGGACTACTGCATGTTTAAGAAGTGGCTTCTGTCTGCTGTGTTTCTGTCATTTTGAGTATTGCTTCACTATATGGTATAATAACAGCAAATAGAGTTTAGATGAGCATTGTGGTCTAGAAGGTGAATGCTGTGCAACCTCATCTGTAGTTCTGCTGGAGTGGTGTCCGTGTCGTTGGACATATTTTTGTGTGTTTTGAGTATTGAAATCTGCAACTTCTGTGACTCTTCATTATGCACTCTCTTAACGGCAGTCCTGTTCATCTCCTGTTATTGAGGTATGACACAATGTTTCATTTGAATTCATATTTTGCTATTCATATTTTCATATTTGGGTTCACTTCCCGGGTCCTCCCTGCGTGGAGTTTGCATGTTCTCCCCGTGTCTGCGTGGGTTTCCTCCCACAGTCCAAAGACATGCAGGTTAGGTGGATTGGCGATTCTAAATTGGACCTAATGTGTGCTTGGTGTGTGGGTGTGTTTGTGTGTGTCCTGCGGTAGGTTGGTACCCTCCCCAGGATTGGTTCCTACCTTGTGCCCTGTGTTGGCTGGGATTGGCTCCAGCAGACCCCCGTGACCCTGTGTTCGGATTCAGCGGGTTGAAAAATGGATGGATATTTTCATGAATGTAGCTGCCAGTTCTTTCAGCCTTACATATGACACTTATTTTCATAACTGTGCACAGCAGCAACAACATATTGACCACTTTTATCGCGAGTCCATTAATGTCTTTTACAGAAAGCAGTGTGCACTCCATACACACACACAACACACATTTATATGTTTAATAGGGTTCTTTTCAGGAGTCTTTTTTGCTGGATACAGTTTATTGTAATAGAACCTTGCTATCTGTCAGAGCAGCTTAATAAGAGCACCATTGCTCTTTGCAGTCCAAAAATCTCCTCTCTAAACTCGCTGCCACTTTCTTGAAGTGTTGGATTGGTAGAGAAATGTGACACTTGGTGAGCTGTCTAATTGTTCCCACCCAATTTTGAGCAAAATTTACTTATGGTTCTGTTCAGACGTATATATTATACATCTGGCTGAGTGAGACAATGAATGCACTAGTACCACCATTATATGCACCCTAGCAACAATTCATAGCATCAGGGAAAAATGGCAGTGCCTAGTGGAAAACAAAACTGCATCACTCTAAAAATGTAAAACATAACTAATAGCACAGCTCAAACAGAATATTTTAAGAAAACAAAAATATATTTGAATTCTCTATAATCCATCCATCCATTTTCCAACCTGCTGAATCTGAACACAGGGTCACGGGGGTCTGCTGGAGCCAATCCCAGCCAACACAGGGCACAAGGCAGGGAACCAATCCTGGGAAGGGTGCCAACCCACTGCAGAATTCTCTATAATTTAAAAGTATATTTAACGATACACTCAGAATCATTAATTTATTGAGAGACTAGGGGGCTTCGCCCCCTGCTGACTTCGCTCGCCCACCCCTGGGTTTAAAGAGATTGTTATTTTCATGGGAATTGTTACATATGCATTATTTTCACTTTTACTTTAAAACTTTTGTAAAAACAATACTTGTCCTTTATTTCCGGCCCAGGGCGTGGTTAAATCTCTTTCTCGCAGGACGTATAACACTTCTCGCATTGTTAAGGGGGTGGGGGGGGGTCTGAACGCACGCTAAGTAGAAGCGGTTGGATCATCTGCTGGCTTGTTTCTGCTGCTACTTTTGACAAGCTGCGTGTTCTGTTTGTCGCGCTGCGCATCGATCATTTCTAAGCCTGCACAGCAGCTGTCTTTTTGCCACTTCGCGTCTCTGCCGCTCACGTTGAGAAGGGGTGGGGGCTTAATGCACAGTATGGAGGAGTGGTCGTTGTTTTAAGAGCTGGGAGCCAAAAGAATTCCAACAACTGCTAGGTTAGATGTCCATGAACTTGTTTTTAATGTTGTCTCACTGCCTTGTCTTGCATGACGTTAAAGTGTCTTCCAAGAAGATCACATCTCATCTCCCTAGTCCCCCTCCCAAGATTTTTTTTTATAATAGAGAAACATACTAAGTAGTAAAAGACACTTAGGTTTTATATTAACCATAATGTTTGTCATGATGGTGATATAGTGAACCTCAGGCCAAGAATACAATTAGTCTTTTAGAAATTAACCATTGTAGACACATTTGCAAAACTCAAAACACCCACTTGACTGGAAATTCCCATGAAAAAAGGCATTCTCCTGAACTGAACTTCTTCTTTTTCTTTCGGCTGCTCCCATTTCACCACTTTCATCTATCCCATCTTTGGCCTTCCTCTTTTCCTTTTGCCTGGTGGTTTCATTCTCAACATTCTTTTCCCAATGTACCCCCCACCTCTCCTCTGCCCAAACCATCTCAATCTCCCCTCTCTCTGAGATTGCAAATTTTCCTCAGCCATCATTATAAACAACATGGGGTAAGTAACATAAAATAATGATCACTTTGGGGTGGAGTATTCCTCTAAGAAAAGGGTGATCAGCATCGGTCCTGGAGGGGCCTCAGTGGCTGCTCTTACTTAGAAAACATTCCTTGCCAATAACAGGTCTTATTTAATATTATGATTTATTAGAGTTTTAACTCTGCAATGTCAGGACATTTTTAAATCCAAGTTTTTTTTTTTTCCTTTCTAATACATCATCCGAATCATCTGAAGCCTAAAACGGATGAGCAATTTTTCCTTCTGAGTATTTTATTAAATCAAATAGTGCGCGATGAATACTCACAGGTGTAAATGGAGACAAGTTTGATGGAAAATATTTGTTAATTTGTATCTTATTGCTAATAAGGAGTCATTAAAAGCCAGTAAATGCATCTTTTTAATCTTAACAAGTGAGACAACTAAAATGAAGTAGAACAATGTCACTTGAGCAACAAGTGCTTCATCAACAATAAAAGGTTGGAACAAAAAACTGCAGCTGTCGCAGCCCTCCAGGACCGATGCTGCTCAGCCCTGATTTAAATGGTCTTAATCTAAAATAGCAAATCAATCAAATTAAATTAATTTGTAGTAAAAATTAGCCCCAATTAAGAAAATGGTTAGAATGAAAATCTGCAGCCACTGTGGCCCTCCAGGATTGGTGTTGTGCACCCCTGTTTTAAAGGAAAGTGGGGTACTGCCTGCCCCCATGCCCCAGTGGAGCCATTTTCCTAAAGCCTCAAGTATTCCTGTATTACATTCCCAATGCAAAGTTAAAAGGGAAGAGATCCGTGGTGACTCTTGCACTGCCTTATTCATAACAAACAGCAAGGACCTATCTATTCTATGTGACAGAGCCCTGCTTACACCTGACAGGCTCGGACAACTCTCCCTGGCTCTCTTCCGCATTAATGTCAATTAATATTAATATAATATATTATTATAATCCATATTACTAACCGAAGGTTGTAAACCGGATGGACGCAGGGTGCATCGAAGCGCACGCGCACGCGCACTGCCGCACTGCAACGAGCCCGCCCATAGCTAACGACACAGCCATACGACACAGCCACAGAAAACACAGATTAGATATACCAGACCCAGCCGTTTGCTTAGGCTGTACAAATCCGAGCCCATAGCTAACGACACAGCCACAGAGAAAACAAAAACAAAACGATTCAGCGCATATTTGAATCACATTACAGTACGGAATCCCCAGACGTCCAGACTTTGAAGCGCACGTGCACTGCTGCCTACAACGCGCTTCTGAAACACCACAGGCAGAGGAGTCACGGCTCAGAAACGAAACAGCTCAACTAACGGAAATACAAATCCGAGCCCATAGCTAACGACACAGCCACAGAGAAAACAAAAATGAATCGATTCAGCGCATATTTTAATCACATTACAGTATTACAGTACTGAATCCCCAGATGTCCGAACTACACAGCATATTTGAATCACGTTACAGTATTACAGTACGGAATCCACAAAGGTCCAGACTACACAGCATATTTGAATCACATTACAGTATTACAGTAGTACATTATTAACAGTCCAGCCACAGAAAACACAGAAACGACACCAGATGGATCAATAAACAAATTCTCCGTATTAAACGTAAGTGCGATTATAATTCCTAACAGTAGACGACTTATAGCTAATGGAGTCACGGCTCCAAAAAGAAACAGCTCACCGACATGGCCACTTCAGCACACGAATCCGCCGCCGTCAGCAAACAACTTCTCGCTGACGACACAGCCATAGAAGCACAAAATCGAAACTGCATGGCTAAAAACAATAAACGAAGGCACCTACAACTGAGTCACAGCTCCAATAAATATGTTTTTTTTAATTAAATGAACTTTCCCAGGACGCACCCACCTTCCATGATATTTCATCCCTCCAAGTGTCGTAGGGAACTTGCCATTCTTGGATTTGCGATTCTTTCGAGAATCGCGGGCATGCTGGTAATAATACATTTTTATTTCCAGGTGCCTTTCTAAACATGCAAGGACACAGTGCAGATAATAAAATCATAAAACCAACAAAAATATAAATGTACAAATACACATATACATATACCTACTGTATATCTATGGAACTGAAAATACAGCAATAAGAATACAGCCTACGGTCGTGTAGTGTAAGATATTCTAAATAGATAAGTCTTAAGATGAGATTTGAAAATAGGTAGGGAATCTGTGTCCTGAAAGTTTTGTGGTAGTGAGTTCCAGAGACGAGGAGCACTATGACTAAATGCCCTGGAACCCACAGTGATCAGACGTGCAGGGTGGGTGATGAGAAGACCAGAAGTAGAGGATCTGAGAGTGCAGTTAGGTGTATAAACATGTATGAGGTCAGAGGGGTATAATGGAGCAAGGTTATGAAGTGCTTTGAAGGTAAGTAGAAGAATTTTAAAATCAATGCGAAATTTTACAGGAAGCTAATGAAGCTGTTTAAGTGATGGGGTAATGTGTTGCATGGAAGAGGTCTGAGTTATAATACGGGCAGCTGAATTCTGAACAAGCTGGAGTTTAGGGAGAAGCTTATGTAGGAGACCAAAGAGAACAGAATTACAATAATCAATATGGGAAGTGACCAATGCATGAGTAAGGATGGCAGTGCTATTTAGTGTGAGGGAGGGTCACAGGCGTTCAGTGCTACAGAGAAGAAAACAGATGACCATAAACATTATTGAAATGGATTCAAAAGACAGAATACTGTCAAAGATGACCCCAAACTCTTAACCTGAGGGCAGGGATAGACTGATGTACCATAAATATTAAGCGAAAAATTATTAGATTTTGATACAGCAGACTTGGAGCCAATGAGGAGAACCTCTGTCTTATGGCTATTGAGTTGGAGGAAATTAGAGGAAAACCAAGATTTTGTCTCAAATAGACAGTCATTGAGGCAGGAAGGAGGAAGGACAGATTTGGGCTTTGTAGATATATAGAGCTGAGTATCATCTGCATAACAATGAAAATCAATTCCGAATTTCTTAAAAATGCCCCCTAAAGGGAGTAGATATTATTAAAAACAGTGAGGGGCCAAGCACCGATTCCTGGGGAACACCAATGGTGACTAGGAGGGATCGTGATCGAGAGTTTTTTAGATGAACACACTGAGTACGATTAGACAGGTATGACCACTCTACACTACCCACTGGTAGTCCTATTTCCTTTACACTGGGATGACATCTTCCATCATCAGTGCTAGGACACGGTATGTTCCCTCCTCTGAGGCCCTGTCCCTGTCCAATTCATGTCAACCATTTGAACCCTGGGTACTTTATAACATGCCTTTAGTTTTTATCAAGTGGGCATTGATTTGGACTTTATCATTTAAAAATCTGAGACATGAGGCATAGTTGTGCTACAAATGTGAGATATTAGCGCAATGGGCAAAGTTGTGTGATGCCCTGGGCAAAAATATTTTAAATAAGCTAACTTAAAGCACATGGACTCCATGAAAGTGTCACTGGCTATAGAATAGGAAATATGAGGGTAAGAATGGGGGGGTCATTGATTAGAACCTTTATTAGCTTGAAGTGCTGATGTCAGAAAAAAATTGTCAGCTTCTTCATCCACAATACACAGAGTATTAAATACTGTAAAATAAAATCACTAAATTTTACCTTTAATATTCATTTAATACTTCCGATATATATATATCATCAGTTTAAATATATTTAAACTGAATTTGTGAAGTTTAAAATGTTACTGCTATTCATTGAGGGCCCAGCTGCATATTTTCTTCACCTGAATTATCTGAAGGGGGCAGTACTCTGTAAGATATGCCATATTCAACCCACTGAATTGTGATTAAAGAGAGGAAAAAGCCTTACAAATAGATATACAGGATAATTATAGTCATGATAGACTGAATGTTGAAGGTACTTATTATGTAGTTAAATGTTTTTAGACTAATTGTACAATTAATAATGAACACATTGTGCCAACAGTAAAGATTACTGAGTAATGAATTGTGTTACGGCTTTACTAGCTTTTCCAGTGTTGTGCCTTAAATGTACTGTATATAAAAAAAAAATTAGCAGATTTATTAAAAAAAAATACAGGTTTTAATCTCGTCCTTTGCAGGAGATGGACATCTCAAGCCGAGCTCCGTTAGCAGCGGTGTTATTTTTTCTATTATTTCTTATTATTCCAAGTTATCCTGAGTTATCCTGTATTTACCCAACCCGAGGGTTCTATTACAGTATATGCAAGCATAAATAAACATGACCGGCAAGAAAGGGGCTCAGAAAGAAACAGAAATGAAACCTAAAGCTACATCCAAGCCTAGACAGGCAAGTCCAAGTTCAAGTTCAAGGTACGGCCTATCAGAGACTGACCTAAAGCAGAGAGGTGAAATCCCAAACTCCTCGGGACCACGGTCCGCTGCATCGTCTCCAGTTGAGAACAAAAATGGGAGCGAATGTGCAAGTGATGCAGGTCACGGTAGCTCACCGATTCCAGAAGATCACTTGAAACTGGAAAAGACCTTGCAGTCCCATGCTTTCACCTAGTCCTCGCGTCCCAGGAACATCGCCTATAATAGAGCCCACCACTTCACCTACAGTGCACAAAAGCAGAAATGATCTGTCCGAACTGAAGGTGATGATCGCTTACCTCAAGCAAGAGATAAAGAAAGATATAAAGAAAGAAATAAATAGTATGCTCAAGGCAAGTGAGAAGCTGCGGCGGGAGCTGCAAGAGCTGCGGCAGGATAATAAAGACTCGGAGAAACATGTATATAATCGCTTTGAGGCGGCCTTTAAATGTATGTTAGAAAAAATTGAGCACATTCAGGAAAATGCGTCTAAACTGAGAGCACTTGCCACTCAGCTGGAAGACGTTAAGCAGACATTCACGACTCGAATTCAAACAGCCAAAAATTTAGCATCCACCACTGATGGAAAAGCAACAGCTGCGAATTCCAAATGCAAAAAACTCAGAGACAGACTTGCTGCTCTAGAAGATGGATGCAGAAGGAATAATATTAGAATTGAAGGTCTACCTGAGAATCGTGAAAGTCCAAACCCAGTGAAATTCGTAGCTGAACTATTCTTCAAAATAATTAGAGAGGACTTTAAATCAGACACCGAGATAGCTGCAGCTTATCACATACGGGTATTGAACAACTCTAAACCTAGGACTTTTATGTGCGTTTCGAGAAGTTACAATCTAAATTAAATGTAATGTCACTTCTCAGACAGAAACGAGATTATATTTGAAAAAAACCTCATTCGTATTTTCCCTGATTTCTCACCCTCAACAGCTGCTAAACGTGCCTCTTTTTATAATATTAAACAGCACTTACGAAAAGCCGATGTCAGATACAGCCTCTTGTATCCCGCCAAACTGAAAGTGGATATTCAAGGCAAACATTACATATTTACCACTACGGAGGAAGCAGATATAGAGTTAAGAAAGCTGATCGCGACACTTTCCTGAAATACAATCATGAGTCGCACCCAGTCATGGTATCGTAAAGAAGATATCAATGGCTGTCTGATCCACTTGCAATGACACTGGTACCGTAATTATACATCCTTTTCCCTTCTCGGTCACTATCTGTTTTTGTTTTGATTACAATTATACACAATTATACATGTTTATTTATGTATGTGTGGAAGAAATTAAATTAGTAACCCTTTTTTTACTGTTCTAAAGGAGACTGTTAAACATCATACCCTTGGTTTATTGTTGTTGTTATTATTGTATTAGGGTTTACTATGCTTATCCAGGGCCACTTTTTAACACCATTCCCTGGGTTTAATATCTTAACATTTCAAGACTGTTGATTGTTTTTTTATGCTTATAGTATTTAGACTGTATTAGCAATAGATATCTCAATTTTAATTCACATACACTGCTGCTGGGGGGCTTGTTTTGTTTTGGACGTGCTCTGTTTCTAGGCATGTCAGAGGACTGGGACTTTGTGACTGTGGGGTTCAGCC
Organism: Erpetoichthys calabaricus; assembly: GCF_900747795.2. NCBI lineage: Eukaryota > Metazoa > Chordata > Cladistia > Polypteriformes > Polypteridae > Erpetoichthys > Erpetoichthys calabaricus. The sequence continues at coordinate 65,741,343 of NC_041411.2, read as the reverse complement.
TCATGTGGGGAGGCAAAACAGGGGGGTGGGGGGACTGGGGGGGGGGGGAGAAAGAGATCAAGCTATCTCTAATCTATCCTTTTAATCCTTATAATTATGTAATTACCAACGTAACAATTACCAACGTAACAATAGACTGCATGGCAATAACCCCTGGGAAAATTGGAAATTAAGGTCAAAGCTGTCTCACTTCCAGTTAAGACTACAAAATGACATCACTAATTCAGAATCAATGTCTCCAAGACAGGACAGTTAACTTTGTGAGCTGGAATGTTAAAGGCCTGAATCATGAATTAAAAAGAAAGAAAGTATTCTCTCACCTAACAGGTCTAAACGCTAAAATAGTATTTTTACAGGAGACCCACTTATTAACCCTTTAACCGCCAACTCCCTAAATATTCCCCACGCCAGGCGAAATCTGAACAATTTTCGTTTTTTTACTTTTTTACATTTTTTTTACATTTTTTACATTTATTCAAGCAGTATTGACCACTAAATGTTGTGCAAGTTGCCAGTGTATACACGAAATCTATAAATGTAACCTGAATTCTCAGCTAAGCAAAACATCTTGATACCAAACCGTGCCCTTTTCAATGGTAGATACTGTCGAAACTGTAAGCGGCCCTTCCACGACAATAAACTTTCATCAACTGCAACTGACGGTCCTGGCATGTAGGGCAACTGAAATGCTTCAAATAAATGATCAATCAAAGGACGTAGCTTGAACAAGTGGTCGCGGTTTGGATCTTTCTTATCTGGCTCGTTTCTGTTGTCATTCAAATGAAAGAATTTCAGCAGCAAAGACAATCGGTTACGTGTCATGACAGCTGCAAAAATAGGTGTTGCATACATAAGATCTGTAGACCAGTACATCTCAATATCTGGTTTTCTGATTATTCCCATCAACATCAAAATCCCAATGAATTTTTTCATTTCGTTTTCATCAGTGTCAAACCAAGCACGAACACGGGAATGTGGAGGTAAATTGGGATTTTTCTCAATAAACTGTGCTGCATACAGATTTGTCTGATGAACAAAATGTCTGATCAAATCAGGTGACACAAACAGCTCATAAAACTGCTCAGCAGTGTAATTGTTTACATCAACAATAAAGCCACATGTTCCCTCAAACGAATGCAGAAAAGGTAGTTCACCACGGGCAGCAGCCCAGCTGAGATGCTGGGGATACACCCACTCAGCGCCGTCATCCGATGCGTCTTCATTCACAGTATCATGCAGCGCACGTTGCTGCTCATCACTGTCACTAAAATCTTCTTCAGAACTGCTACAATCATGATCAGAACTGTCCAAAATCGCCTGCAAAGCCTCACTTGAAGTCAGTTTACGTTTCGCCATATTCACAGCTGTTACATGCGAATCACGTCACATGACCGGCCAAAACAACCACAGACTTGTCGAAATACAATGTAGTAATAATACCCACGCCAAACCGTCAGTTATACTACTTGCCAGGCATTCATATAACCACAGGCAAATGTGCCGGATAATTCCGGCAGTATGGCGTTAGCTTTAAAACAACGGTGCCGGATATATCCGGCAGAGGGCGGTTAAGGGGTTAAGCAAGGATTAGTTCCGGCTGCCAAAAGACTGTACTGGCCAAATGTCCATTCCAGCTTGCCAAAAAAAAAATAGAGGTGTGGGAATTCTTATACATAGAATTGTCTCATTTTTAGTATCAGATGTTGTATCTGATCCTGAAGGGACATACAGTTAGGTCCATAAATATTTGGACAGAGACAACTTTTTTCTAATTTTGGTTCTGTACATTGTTACAATGAATTTTAAATGAAACAACTCAGAAGCAGTTGAAGTGCAGACTTTCAGCTTTAATCCAGTGGGGTGAACAAAACGATTACATAAAAATGTGAGGCAACTAAAGCATTTTTTAACACAATCCCTTCATTTCAGGGGCTCAAAAGTAATTGGACAATTGACTCAAAGGCTATTTCATGGGCAGGTGTGGGCAAGTCCGTCGTTATTGCATTATCAATTAAGCAGATAAAAGGAGTTGATTTGAAGTGTGGTGCTTGCATGTGGAAGATTTTGCTGTGAACAGACAACATGCGGTCAAAGGAGCTCTCCATGCAGGTGAAAGAAGCCATCCTTAAGCTGCAAAAACAGAAAAAACCCATCCGAGAAATTGCTACAATATTACGAGTGGCAAAGTCTACAGTTTGGTACATCCTGAGAAAGAAAGCAAGCACTAGTGAACTCAGCAACGCAAAAAGACCTGGACATTCACGGAAGACAACAGTGGTGGATGATCGCAGAATCATTTTCATGGTGAAGAGAAACCCCTTCACAACAACCAACCAAGTGAACAACACTCTCCAGGGGGTAGGCGGGCGTATCAATATCCAAGTCTACCATAAAGAGAAGACTGCATGAAAGTAAACACAGAGGGTGCACTGCAAGGTGCAAGCCACTCATAAGCCTCAAGAGTAGAAAGGCTAGATTGGACTTTGCTAAAGAACATCTAAAAAAGCCAGCACAGTTCTGGAAAAACATTCTGTGGACAGATGAAACCAAGATCAACCTCTACCAGAATGATGGCAAGAAAAAAGTATGGAGAAGGCGTGGAACAGCTAATTATCCAAAGCATACCATATCATCTGTAAAACACGGTGGAGGCAGTGTGATGGCTTGGGCGTGCATGGCTGCCAGTGGCACTGGGACACTAGTGTTTATTGATGATGTGACACAGGACAGAAGCAGCCGAATGAATTCTGAGGTGTTCAGAGACATACTGTCTGCTCAAATCCAGCTAAATGTAGTCCAATTGATTGGGTGGCGTTTCATGGTACAGATGGACAATGACCCAAAACATACAGCCAAAGCAACCCAGGAGTTTATGAAAGCAAAGAAGTGGAAAATTCTTGAATGGCCAGGTCAGTCACCTGATCTTAACCCAATTGAGCATACATTTCACTTGTTGAAGACTAAACTTCAGACAGAAAGGCCCACAAACAAACAGCAACTGAAAGCCGCTGCAGTAAAGGCCTGGCAGAGCATTAAAAAGGAGGAAACCCAGCATCTGGTGATGTCCAGGAGTTCAAGACTTCAGGCTGTCATTACCAGCAAAGGGTTTTCAACCAAGTATTAGAAAGGAACATTTTATTTCCAGTTATTTAATTTGTCCAATTACTTTTGAGCTCCTGAAATGAAGGGATTGTGTTCAAAAAATGCTTTAGTTGCCTCACATTTTTATAACCCCACTGGATTAAAGCTGAAAGTCTGCACTTCAACTGCATCAGAGTTGTTTCATTTAAAATTCATTGTGGTAATGTACAGAACCAAAATTAGAAAAAAAGTGGTCTCTGTCCAAATATTTATGGACCTAACTGTACATGATTGTCATGGGTAATTAATTTAATTGTAAAGTGATTTTGATAAATGTTTATGCACCTAATGTGGATGATATGGAATTCATCCAAAATGTATTTGCATCCATTCCCAATGTGAACACTCATAAAATTATAATGGCTGGGGATTTTAATTGTGTTTTAAATCCAGACCTAGATAGGTCTCCTGTCACAGGGGTGATGACATCTAACACTGCAAAAACAATTACACAGTTTATAACTGACCACAACTTATCAGACCCCTGGAGATTTCTAAACCCAAACTCAAGAACATATGCCTGCTACTCACAAGTGTATCATTACTACTCAAGAATTGATTATTTCTTTGTAGATAACCATTTCTTGCCTACGATTAAATCCTGCAAGTATGACACTATTGTTATTTCTGACCATGCCCCTCTGATCTTGAAGATAAAATCATTATGCCCCACATACTCATCTCGCAGATGGTTTCTTAACCCACTTTTATTAACAGACGAGAACTGTACAGAATTTATATCAAAACAAATCATTTTTTTTCTAGAGACAAATACATCCTCAGAGGTTTCTGCAGGAATACTCTGGGAAACCCTGAAGGCCTTCTTAAGAGGACAGATTATCTCATATCTTTCCTACAGAAATAAATTAGAAACCAAGAAGGTTTCAGAGCTAACCAGCGAAATTACTAGAATAGATCAAGAACATGCCAGGTGTCCAAGTGAGGCTCTTCATAGGAAAAGGCAGGCTCTGCATTCAGAACTCAACCTCTTAACAACTAAAGAAACTGAATAACTCATTTTTAAATTAAGACATCATTACTATGAACACGGAGAGAAAGCTAATAAGCTTTTATCTCAACAAATCCACAAGCAAGAAGTTCGCAATGCAATCCCAGCAATCACCTACACAAAAGGAGACAAAATCATTGACCATAAAAATATAATGCACACATTTAGAGACTCATCATTGGAGGTCTGTTGAACCGCACTTTGTCTCATCCCTCACCTAGGACCAGTTTGCCTTGGGTGGCCCTACCAGGGGCATAAAGCCCCGGACAACAGAGCTCCTAGGATCATTGGGACACGCAAACCCCTCCACCACGGTAAGGTGGCGGTCGATCTATGTTCCTACCCTCACCTATGGTCATGAGCTATGGGTAGTGACCGAAAGAACAAGATCGCGAATACAAGCGGCTGAAATGAGTCTCCTCCGCAGGGTGTCTGGGCTCTCCCTTAAAGATAGGGCGAGAAGCTCAGTCATTTGGGAGGGGCTCAGAGTAGAGCCGCTGCTCCTCCGCATCGAGAGGAGTCAGATGAGGTGGCTCGGGCATCTGATCAGGATACCTCCTGGACGCCTCCCTGGTGAGGTGTTCCGGGCACGTCCAACCGGGAGGAGGCCCCGGGGAAGACCCAGGACACGCTGGAGGGACTACGTCTCTTGGCTGGCCTGGGAACGCCTTGGGATTCTCCCGGAAGAGCTAGAAGAAGTGGCCGGGGAGAGGGAAGTCTGGGCATCTCTGCTCAAGTTGCTGCCCCCGCGACCCGACCTCGGATAAGCGGAAGAGGATGGATGGATGGATGGATGGATGGATGGATGGATGGATGGATGGATGGATGGACATTTAGAAACTACTGTAAATCCTTATATTCTACTGAGTTTAAAGAAGACAAGACACAATTTAATGCAGCGTTTCTCAACCTTTAAGTATTTTTGACCTGAGTTTTCATAACAGTTTTAATCGCGACCCCCTAACATTTTTTTGAAAGGAGCCCACCAATATCAATTTGTTCTTTTTTAATTAATGATATATCGTAGATGCATATTTTATTATACCTACTTAACTTTTATCGACATTTATCTAACTCTATATTTATTTTTCTAGTATCAGAATGTAGTTTAAGTTAATTTGTTTTGGTTTCAATAGATGTACAGTATTTTTCATATTTTCAATTCGTGTTTTTTTTTTTTTTTTTTTTTAGAGGGATACACAATTTTTAGGAAGGATAGAGAGAACAGTCTATCAGAACAGTTTGGGCGGAGTGGTGGCTCTGAGGCTAAAGATCTGCGCTGGTATCCAGAAGGTTGCTGGTTTGAATCCCTGCCACTGCCAAAGGAGATCCTACTCTGCTGGGCCCTTGAGCAAGACCCTTAACCTGTAATTGCTCCAGGGGCGCTGTACAATGGCTGACCCTGCGCTCTGACCCCAAGGGGTATGCGAAAACTAACAATTTCCTAATACAAGAAATTGTATAAGGCGAAATAAAGAACAGAAAAGGAGCTGGGGTTGCTGTTTATGCCAAACAGAATTTAAATGCAAGACCTCTTCAGTTGGATGATGAGCCCCATCTTAGTGAGGACGTGTGGCTTTGCCTGGAAAATATTAGGGAAAGAGGTCTTATTTTAGGAGTGTGTTATAGACCACCCAATTCAGACAGTAATTTCAACACACAAACACATTTTTTTAGTAATATCAAAAAGGCAAGTTTACAGGGAGATATTATAGTCATGGGAGACTTTAATTATCCAAATATTAACTGGGATAACCTTGCAGATGGAGGAGCACAAGAGCAGGAGTTTTTAGAAGTAACCAGTGACTGTTTTTTAACACAGCATGTTAAAGCACCAACACGGGGTGAAGCCTGTCTGGATTTAGTATTTTGTAATAATCAAGATAGAATTGAGGGTGTAGAGGTGATTGAACCTCTAGAGTCAAGTGACCATAATATAATACAATTCTCAGTATTTTGTAAGAGTGCAGATGCAAAGACTAAAATTATTAAGTTGAACTTTGGTAGGGCTAATTTTGACCAGATGCGACAATGTCTAAGTAGGATACACTGGGATAAGTCGAGAAGCAGTGGAACAGGTTTAAAAATGTTTTACATGTAATGCATAATTAGATAATTAGATCTGGACCACCCTGTATAAACCCTTGACACATATTTTTAGGAAGTCATTGCACACTGGAGAGATTCCGAAGGACTGGAAAATGGCAAATATCATCCCATTATATAAAAAGGATGACAGGGCAGATCCAAGCAACTATAGGCCAGTAAGCTTAACATGCATCACGGGAAAATTAATGGAAGGAATTAATAAGGATAAGATTGAGCAACACCTGGCAAGGATATGAGTTATTCTGAACAGTCACCATGGGGTCAGAAGAGGGAGGTCATGTTTTAATAACATGATGGAATTCTATGAGGAGGCAACAAAAGGATTTGATCAAAGTGGAGCATATGATATTATTTATCTTGACTTTCAGAAAGCATTTGATAAGGTGCCATATCACAGGTTGGGCATCAAACTAAAAGAAGTGGGAGTTCAAGGTGATGTTTGTAGATGGGTGCAGAATTGGCTCAGACACAGGAAGCAGAGGGTGATTGTGTGAGGAACCTCATCAGAACTGGCCGATGTTAAGAGTGGTGACCAGCAGGGGTCAGTGCTAGGGCTAATGCTATTTTTAATATATATAAATGATTTAGATAGGAATATAAGTAACAAACTGGTTAAGTTTGTAGATGATACCAAGATAGGTGGATTAGCAGATAATTTGGAATCCGTTGTATCATTACAGAATGACGTGAATAGCATACAGGCTTAGGCAGATTTGTGACAGATGAAATTTCATGTCAGTAAATGTAAAGTATTACACATAGGAAGTAAAAATGTTAGGTCTGAATACACAATCAGTGGTCGGAAAATCAAGAGTCCACCTTATGAGAAGGATTTAGAAGTCGTAGTGGACTCTAATCTATCAACTTCCCGACAGTGTTCAGAAGCCATTAAGAAGGCTAACAGAATGTCAGGTTATATAGCATGATGTGTGGAGTACAAGTCCGAGGAGGTTCTGCTCAAGCTGTGTAACACATTGGTGAAGCCTCATCTGGAATACTGTGTGCAGTTTGGGTCTCCAGGCCACAAAAAGGACATAGCAGCACTAGAAAAGGTCCAGAGAAGAGCGACTAGGCTGACTCCAGGGCTACAGGGGATGAATTATGAAGAAAGATTAAAAGAGCTGAGCCTTTACAGCTTAAGCAAAAGAAGATTAAGAGGAGACATGACTGAAGTGTTTAAAATTATGAAGGGAATTAGTCCAGTGGGTCAAGACAACAACAACAACAACAACATTTATTTATATAGCACATTTTCATACAAAAAGTAGCTCAAAGTGCTTTACATGCAATAACAAGACTGTTATTTTAAAATGAGTTCATCAAGAACACAGGGACACAGTTGGAAAGTTGTTAAGGGTAAATTTCACACAAACATTAGGATGTTTTTCTTTACACAAAAAACGATAGACACTTGGAATAAGCTACCAAGTAGTGTTGTAGACAGTAAGACTTTCAAAACTCGACTTGATGTTTTTTTGGAAGAAATAAGTGGATAGGACTGGCGAGCTTTGTTGGGCTGAATGGCCTGTTCTCGTCTAGAGTGTTCTAATGTTCTCTGTTAAATGCCATTTAGTATGACATTTGTAAAAGCAATATTTGTGATGTACCATTTGCTGGAATGACAAAGATATAGCAACCAATGGACACACACTGATACACAGACAAATACAGTAGACACAATTAAGGCAGATATAAACTTTTTTTTTTATTTGTTCCCTTTATTGAACCCAAATGTTGATGTTTAACAATGAGCAGTGCGGAGACGTGGGTGCCAATGACACTGACGGCAAAATGGGAGCAATTCCTTCACTGGCATTTTCACTTCTGTGCTCCATAAGAATCTTCCTTACCAATGAACAGACATGTTAATATGCCACTTAAGTAATACCCCCCCCACCCCCTTTAGGATTCAGTACTGTGAACATTTGAGTGAGCAAACTCTCAAAGAAAATGCCCAAGGAAACTTATGCACTTAAAGCTTGAGCAAAATACAGACAATTTAGAATTTCTTATAATAACAGAATAAACAGGACAATTATCTCTGAAATCATGTGTCATGATCTGGGGAGTTCCTCTAAACAAAATCCCAAACTGAGACCTCAAAAGTAGCTGAGGTGCAGGTCCTTAAAATGAGTAATTGGCCAAAATACTTTAAAGTCCCCAAAACATTTGCAAAAAGCCCTACAAGAGGAAGAGTCATCGTCAACCTTCAAATTTAACATAAAAGGCAAACAAAATGTAAAATGACGTGTATTGTAAAAATACGGTCTGTAGCAAAAGGAGCTGCAAAGAGTACAAAAGGCACAGAAGGATTTGCTTTAAATACAGACAATCCAGCGGCAAACAAATCCCAAATATGCAAATCCAGAGAGAGAGAAAAATCAAAAAAATCCAGTAAGTCAACAAAAAGAACAGCAATAATCAAAGTGAACTCACCAACATTACGAGTTAGAAGGTGGATAAGAACAGCTCCTAAATTGTTTTCTTCATATTTTATAAGGTGTGAAATAATCAGCCTTAACACACAGAAAACAGTTTGGGGCAGCCACCCGTATACTTAATCCCTGGTTGAAAAAGGGCACAGTTTCGAGTCCAAAACAGAACCGAGTACATTGGGGTCGGGACCGGAAGTGATGTCTTGGGGCCAGACTCAGGGCTGCAGAAATATCAGAGGAAAGATTAGTGCACCTCGCTGTCCCCTGGCCTGGCGTGGAATTACCTTTGATTGGTCCCTCAGCTGCCTCACATGTGCATGTGTATGACAAAGGGTAACATTATATTAAAAGACTCAGGGGAGTGAGACACTTGTGCAGCATGTAATAGATCCTCTGTAGTGTTGCAGAAAGGCGTGAGGTCACAGTTGAGTTGTTATGCGGTCGGCTTTTTGTTATTTGTTAAGTGGCTGAAAATATGCAAGAAACTGGATGAATATCTTCAACAGTAAAAAGAAAATTAAGAAAAAGACTGATTTAAAACAATATCAAAAAGCATAAAGCACACTTTTAATTGTACTCTTTTTCCAGGGAGGCTCACCACGTCTACAGAGTGCTGAACTTCAAGAAGGACAGACATGTGGCAGTAAGGAAGGAAAGGGATACAAAATGAAAGTAGACCACCATACAATTTATCAAATGGAGGCCAGTTTTTAATATCTGCAGCAAGGGGTAGCAGTATTTCCCAATGGTACTTCCCTTCCAAAATTTCGACCTCCAAGAATAGAAGTGTAGGCAGCAGTGAAGAGCAATAATCAGTGCATCACTGAGGTCTGTGTATTTAATAGGCTTTGCTTGAATAACCTCCTAAATAGACATTGATTGGTTTATTGTACCTCCGGTTTGGTGGACTCAGGATTGGGTCACTGCTTTTTGCAGATGATGTTGTCCTGTTTGCTTCATCAGGCCGTGATCTTCAGCTCTCTCTGGATCGGTTCGCAGCCGAGTGTGAAGCGGCTGGGATGGGAATCAGCACCTCCAAATCTGAGACCATGGTCCTCAGCCGGAAAAAGGTGGAGTGCCCTCTCAGGGTTGGTAGCGAGATCCTGCCCCAAGTGGAGGAGTTCAAGTATCTCGGGGTCTTGTTCACGAGTGAGGGAAGAATGGAGCGTGAGATCGACAGGCGGATCGGTGCAGCATCCGCAGTAATGCGGGCTCTGCATCGGTCTGTCGTACGGCGAAGCTCTCAATTTACCAGTCGATCTATGTTCCTACCCTCACCTATGGTCATGAGCTATGGGTAGTGACCGAAAGAACAAGATCGCGAATAGAAGCGGCTGAAATGAGTTTCCTCCGCAGGGTGTCTGGGCTCTCCCTTAAAGATAGGGTGAGAAGCTCAGTCATCCGGGAGGGGCTCAGAGTAGAGCTGCTGCTCCTCCGCATCAAGAGGAGTCAGATGAGGTGGCTCGGGCATCTGGTCAGGGTGCCTCCTGGACGCCTCCCTGGTGAGGTGTTCCGGGCACGTCCAACCGGGAGGAGGCCCCGGGGAAGACCCAGGACACGCTGGAGGGACTATGTCTCTCGGCTGGCCTGGGAACACCTCGGGATTCTCCCGGAAGAGCTAGAAGAAGTGGCCAGGGAGAGGGAAGTCTGGGCATCTCTGCTCAAGCTGCTGCCCCCACGACCCGACCTCGGATAAGCGGAAGACAATGGATGGATGGATGGTTTATTGTACCAAATAAATATTATCTTAAGGTTACAAAAAGTGTTACCATACTTTGGACTCTGGACAGCCGTGGACACTGGGACTTTTGAATTGATGCTCTACGCACTTCTACAGCCAAGGCCAGACAGGGAAGCTTATTCAGGCCATGAATCCCAAGTCTAACCCAGGCCAGGCCACACGAGATACATCAGTTTTCTTGTACAGGCACAGACTCAAAAAACCAACAAACACCATTTTGTCTTGGAAGTTTTTATGAATTAGGAGACAGTAGATTCAGCTTTTACACATACATTTCAATCTTAAATATTAGTCTCGAGACAACCTCTGATAAAGTGTGGAACAACACTTCCTAAATGTAAACGCTCCATAAATAAATAATGTAGCTCTGTAATATTTATATCAAAACAAATGTGCAAAAAGCACTGAACCACAAAAAGTAGTTGTCAGTGGAATCCACAATGGAATCCATAGATTATGTGTGCAGTTTCAACTGGGAGTCTGGAATCTCCACAGCTGTGCCGCTGTCCGTGTCTGGATGGTAATGCTGAATACTCGTCCACAAAGTTTGAAGTGTTGGTCGAAAAAGACCACTTTGAATTTGTTCAATAGACAAAATATTCAAAAAAATGTCTCAGTGCCACAGAATTCTGTCTAGCGTTTTTTAAAGAATGCACTTAGTAATCAAAAAACAATGAAACATTTTGCGCAGCCTTTTCAGTCACTCTGGCATCAGGTTTAACTGTCAGAGCGTGAGAGACGCACTTTAAAAATACTAAAATAACAAGACACGTTCATTAACAAACATCATGAAATAAAGAGCAACAGGTACATTTAAACACACAAATCATTCCACTCACATACATGTTTCATTAATAAAATAATGAAATAAAACTTTCCGTGTCAGTCACGCTAAGGCGGGGGTGTCGAACTCCGGGCCTGGAGGGCCGCAGTGGCTACAGGTTTTCATTCTAACCCTTTTCCTAATCAGTGAGTAGTTTTCACTGCTAATTAACTCCTTTTACATTCATTTTCATAGCCCTGTTTTTAAGGATTCAGTGCTCTGAATTGATTTGTTTATTCATTAAATGGCAGCCAAACAGAAATGAGATGTGAAACAAATCAACAGATGACCAGCTAAACTGGGATTTCAAACTCCAACCAGTCTCTTAATGAGATGCTGATTCTTGCTGTTAATTAAGCCCGTTTTTTAATTCAATGGCTTGTTGCTGCTCTCATTCTGCCACAGCAGACATTTCCAAATCTGTTGATTTTTCTGTTTTTTCTGTCATATGGTGGCTTGTTTGATGTCTCAGTATTGTTTGGCTACTAAATAAGGAAAAAGAAACAATTAAGGGGCCTGAGTCAAGTTAATTAAAACTAAAGCAAAAGAAGTTAATTAGGCGTGAAAACGGCTCACTAATGAAGAAGATGGTTAGAATGAAAACATGCAGCCATTGTGACCCTCGAGGACCGGAGTTTGACACCTGTGCTCTAAGGGAATAATGGAAAAAAAAGTTAAAAAAGTGACCATACTCTACACTTCATTTCAACCCTAACCCTAACTCTAACTTCATTATAATTTGAAACAAAAATGAAACAAAATACATACAAATGTCAAAACCCATACAATATCCAAATACTAATAAAGAGTAACAGGTACATTTAAACACACAAATCACCCAATATCCATATATTATAAACTTTTAAACAATCTTCATATATAACTTTAATCGCAAAAGCGCCAGACATACGCACCTCTCATCATAGCGCTCCTGTTTAACTGTCAGAGTGTGAGACGCACATAAAGACTTGAACAAAAACAAGAAACCATCCAACCAGAAAAGAAACCCTCCAATGTTAAACCGAAAGGATCTGTGCCCACTACAGAGCAATAACGCCTGCTCATTTTCCATCCATCCATTTTCCAACCCGCTGAATCCGAACACAGGGTCACGGGGGTCTGCTGGAGCCAATCCCAGCCAACATAGGGCACAAGGCAGGAACCAATCCAGGGCAGGGTGCCAACCCACCGCAGGCTCATTTTCCAGTATAATCACATTATATAATTTCACCATTAGTTTATTTCACCGGTTGCTCTGAATGCCAGGCCGGGCCAGACAGCAGGGCACCGTGAGAGCCCCCGCTGATTGTTAACGTCAGTCCGGCTCTGCCTACAGCATTTGGAGAAGAAAACAGTCAGGGCACTGAAAGCACCACAGCTGACCGCTGCATTCATTTCTTTCAACTATTACTGTTGCACCAAACTTTAACCGTCGCGCTGGTGATGTAATTTACAAAAATACCGGGATCATTGTCAATAGCAAGCACAGATGTTAGATAGCTAAAAGTCACAAAATAGCGGCGATCAGAAGTGAAGAAAATTAATAAAGAATTGTTTCAAAAATAATGAATAAAAAATTAAAAACAAGACAAACATGAGCCTAGGAAGGAATCGTGAAAGCTGTCAGTGAACAGATGGAGATTAACAGCAGTGAAAGCACTGCTAATACAGTACGTCCGTCCGTAAACAAAACCAGGACTAGATTTTGACTTTCCTCCAGATGTTCAAAGATCTTGTTTAGCATTCTACTGTCGTGGCATCCTAACCATTCCTTTCTGCAAATGCTTCAATATAAAATGAACATTCAAACAGCTTTTAAAAGGAATGTGCCAACTGGTCTGCACGTGGTTGTAAAGTTTTAAACTGATTCCACCTGAGGGCAACAAGCCTTGCCTGTGTTAACACATTAAAATAGTAATCAACTTCCACTTTTTAGCAACTGAAAAAGCCAATATAACATTACATTTTATTGGTAAACCTGTTGGACATGAATCAGAAGACATTATACTCAAGTTCTGTTCTTCAGACTCTATTATGTGGTTGCCATGTTCACAAAAAAAATATATTACAAACTGTGCAGAAAAAACAATGAAGGACATAATATTTCACTCTAGCACAGTAGGTTAAGAGACGTCTTCAGTCTGAAAGATAAGAGGGTGCATGGGGGGGCTTAACCAGACCTCAAAGGAATTAATATGTCCCTTCCAGCAAAATTCTGTCAGTTAATCACCAAATCACATGGACACTGGTGTAAATTATCACATGGACACTGGTGTAAATTGAAGTTAAAATGCTTTCAGTACATTGGCCATTGTTTATAAAGAGTTGGCACATCTTCATTGTGTTGGTGTGAAGTTTTGTCTGCCCCAGCCACCCACTCTTGCTTTAACATTCAAAAAGTTATGCATGTTAGGTTAATTGGCATCTGTAAAGTGGCCTGGTAGTTACTGTGAATTTGTGTGTGAATTTGATGAACCCCATCTGAATGTTGGTTCCCTCCTTGCTCCTTAAGCTGCTTGGACATACTCTGCCCTCCCACCTTCTACGATAAACTAAAATAAACTAAGCTCATAAGATAAAAGATGGAGAGATGGACAGATATGCCCAATATGGAAACCAGGGAGATTTTTTCCACGAAGGGAAAAGGAAATTGAAAGGATACAGTACTATGTAGTCAATCATTTCAAGCGGAGCCCTGAAAATGCCCAGATGAGCTGTTAGGGCAACATAGCAATCAACTCACCATTTAAGCTTGATGGACGGGTTGGTAACATTTCTTACATTCTTATTATTTTAATGGAGTACCACAAGGTTGAGCCTTAATATTGTGGCACCTTTACTAGATTTTTACTGACACTCCAAGTTCTTAACTGTATTTGCCAGCACCATTGTTTTAAGCATGTTTTACACATGAGATTAATATTCTTTTTCATTTTACTCCCCTTCTGCATTGTCCATTTCTCATCAAAGTCTTTTATAGAGATCGATGAGGGCGTGCCTTTTCTCTCATGTGTTGCGTGCAATGTCATCTTCTTGTCATTCATCATCTCCTCCGTTGGTCTTTCTCCTGGCTCCTTTGCCGATTCCTCCAACTCATTTAAAGTTCTGTTAGTTAATTGATGCATTAAATTGTCCCTTAGAGAGAAAGAAAAAGTAGACCACCATATCACTGAAATTTACAGCATCTGTATGTGAACAGAATCCTAGCTGCTAGGTGCCACAAGATGGCAATATATGTTCAGGTGATTAATACAATAAAACTAAATAACAACTGACCTTGAGTACCCATAATGGCTTTACTGCAACACCATATAGAAGGAGAATAATTAGAGGGTCAGAGTTTTTACTTGTTTTCCTCTGCCTTACAAATAATAATAAGAAAATGTAAGATGTTAGAGCGCTTATCTTATGCTAAGTGGCACCAATTAGCAAGTGTGGGAAGCTGAATTATTCATATTCAGCTACTTTTCATTGTCAGTTTACATTCACTTTATACAGAACCTAAGTGCTTTGGAAGGGTCCCTGATAATAAATGTGATGCCCATCATTGGCTTTGTTTTATTTGGTGAGATTTATTACAGTTGTTATTCTAGTCTTGTAAAGTAGCTAATGTTGATAGTGGGAGCGTATTGCGTATATCTTACAACGATTTATTTGTTGCAATTTAAATGTCTCATTTTACTGAAAATGTTATGTTCTTCTTTCTTATTTCCCATTTGACATAACAGATAAATCACTGAATGATTTTAAATAATGCTACAATGTACACTTGTTGGGGACAAACCCTTAGGAGTATATTACACTTTAAGACTTAAAAATACTGCGGTGGGTTGGCACCCTGCCCAGGATTGGTTCCTGCCTTGTGCCCTGTGTTGGCTGGGAATTGCTCCAGCAGACCCCCGTGACCCTGTGTTCGGATTCAGCGGGTTGGAAAATGGATGGATGGATGGATGGACTTAAAAATAAATACGAGTATTGTAGCCGCCGAAGTATAAGGCGAGATCAAGCACAGGTAAAACACACGCCGAAAGAAATCTCTCAGTCCAAAAGTTTGTTTTAAAAATATTTAGTGAAAATTCAACCTCCCAGCTACACATTTCTTTCACTATCTTCAAATTAGAAATTTTGTTAAACAGAAATTGCCCGATTTTCCTCACCTCGTACCCTCCACCATGCTGGAAAAAATACTGCTCAATTTTGAGGAATTAAACACCATTTCTGCATTACATAAAATCTTATTAGAGTCCCTACCTTTCAAAGACCCAAGAGGACATTGGGAAGAAGATCTCTTAATCAATATATCAGAAAAGGAGTGGAAGGTAGCACTGCAGAGAATTCACTCGAGCTCAATATGCACAAAGCATAGAATTATTCAACGAAAAATTATATATCGAGCTCATCTGTCTCGCTTAAAACTGTCCAAAATGTTTCCAGGGCAGGATCCAACCTGTGAACGCTGCAACCAAGCTCCTGCCTCACTGGGTCACATGTTCTGAGCCTGCACCAAACTAACATCATTTTGGACTGAAATTTTTAAGTGCCTTTCAGACAGTCTTGGTGTCACAATCCCTCCTAACCCATTAACAGCTGTGTTCGGTGTTCTTCCAGACGGACTTGAAGTGGAGAAGGACAAGCAAACGGTGATTGCATTCACTACACTCTTGGCACGGAGACTTATTTTGTTAAATTGGAAGAATCCTAATTCTCCTCTGATAAGTCAATGGGAAAACGATGTTTTATATTATTTGAAATTGGAAAAAATCAAATTCTCAGTTAGAGGATCTGTACAGAATTTTTTTTAAAACCTGGCAGGATCTAATCAATATTATTTTAGAATAAGAGAAATACAGTAACTATTACCGCATTTAATTCCCTTCTCCATTTTTTATTTACCTTTATATATTTCTTCCTTTCTTTTGTTTATTGTTGCCTTATTAAAAAGCCCTAAGCAATTCCATCCATTTTCCAACCCGCTGAATCCAAACACAGGGGTCTGCTGTAGCCAATCTCAGCCAACACAGGGCACAAGGCAGGAACCAATCCCAGGCAGGGTGCCAACCCACCGCAGGACACACACAAACACCAAGCACACAATTTAGAATCGCCAATCCACCTAACCTGCATGTCTTTGGACTGTGGGAGGAAACCGGAGCACCCGGAGGAAACCCACGCAGACACGGGGAGAACATGCAAACTCCACGCAGGGAGGACCCGGGAAGCGAACCCAGGTCCCCAGGTCTCCCAACTGCGAGGCAGCAGCGCTACCCACTGCACCACTGTGCCGCCCCCTAAGCAATTCTCCTTTGGCTAAGCTCTCCTTCTCAGGGGTGGGGTTTGATTTGTCTTCAATTTTTTTTTGTTATAAATTGATCTATTTGTATGGAATGATTACAATAAAATTAATAAATAAAATTAAAAAAAAATATTTAGTGAAAATTAAAAGCAAATAATCCATACAAGAAAAAAGTAGTTACACAAAAATATATCTTCTCTAAACTTAGCTTTTCTTGAGAAACTTTAGTTATTTTTGTACTTAAAGGTTCTTTACTTCTTCTTCTGTACTTAAATATTCTTAACTTCTTATATACTTAAAGATTCTTAGTTTCTTCTTCTGTAAACTATAAGCGTACGGTCCTGCACTTAAATAAGTGCTATTTTCTTACATGTTACTTCACACACTCAAAAGGTCCATAGGCCCTTAGGCCCGTAGGCACAGGCACGTTTTAAAACCTTGTGCCCTCTCCGCCTTACACATGGCAAGGCTGGTCACTAACTGAAGATTAATGTTTAATCATCACAGATAGAAATAGCTAGAATATACTAATTTTACTCAACTTATGGGGGTTTTAGAAACCTCCCATAGATTATGCATCATCATCTAGTAAAACATTCATGAATCTTATATAACTAGGAAATGGCTCTTACAAGTATAATAAGAATTAAAATGTAAAAGTAAAATGTTGTGGTCATATTTTGGCTCATGCTACCACTTTACTGCTCTGGAGACAAGACCTGTAATGTTTAGTGAGCAAAGAACAAGTTTTGTGTCATTCAAGAACATTCAAGTAATTGTAAAGTGAACAGGCTGTTTATCCTAAGAAGATCAACCATCCTGTTTATCTGGATTGTCCAAAAAAACATCACGTTGAGATGTGAAGTCCCTAAAGTCCAAGTCTCCACCACACTACTTTGTAATTTACAGCGGATATAAAAACAGAACTTTTTCCACCTTTATTGTGAAATTGACATCTATACAAAGAAGGTGAAAACAATACAGGAACTCCATCCATCCATCCATTTTCCAACCCGCTGAATCCGAACACAGGGTTACGGGGGTCTGCTGGAGCCAATCCCAGCCAACACAGGGCACAAGGCAGGGAACCAATCCCGGGCAGGGTGCCAACCCACCGCAGAATACAGGAACTGTTTAGAAAAATAATCTGTATATATAATACGCTACCGTGGCTGTTCGTTTGTCTGTCCAGGATTTTAAATCACCTGTAACTCGCAATCCGTTTTAACTAGCCATCCATCCATTTTCCAACCCACTGAATCCAAACACAGGGTCACGGGGGTCTGCTGGAGCCAATCCCAGCCAACACAGGGCACAAGGCAGGAATCGATCCTGGGCAGGGTGCCAACCCACCACAGCAGTTTTAACTATTGACCTCAAATTTGGTACATATGTACTGCGTGACGTCTACTATCGGGGTGATGATTGACCTCCAAGGTTATTCCTCTTTTTATTTTATTTTATTGTAGAATCAACTCTCAGCAGCGGGCAGCAGGGCGGCCGTGTGGTGCATGTGTACGGGCGCCGTTCTCATCCCTACCTCCTTCGCCGTCACTTCCCCTATGTCGTCATATCTTAAATCATTCTTGAGGCAGATTGAAGACGCAAGTGCCAGCTTATGTTAAAAATTAAAGAAAATGTACTAAGTAATTGACTCAATGAATCTTAACGGAAAAAATGCAGACGGAAGAAGAGAAGAAGCGGGCCGCCAGGGTGGAGAAAAGAAGAGAGCTGCTCAGGAAGCAGCAAGCGCATCAACCTCTGAGCAAAAGAATGCTAAGTGTACAGAGAAAGAGGATGAAGACTAGGAATGCTCAAGTCAAGTGTATTCGTGTAGTGCACCGTTAGTGGTAATATTATAAAAAACAAAAAACCTGAATGCATAAGTATGCAAATGTTTGTTGAAACACCGTTTGACTTTATTACAACCCTCAGTCTATTTGGGTAAATCCGGTATATACTGAATGCTCAGAATGCTTATGTGCATGCATCATGGCTGCTACGCATTCCCAGCGCTCTTTTGATGTTAACGCAACGTGTGCGTGAGTTACAGTACCAGCAAACATTTGGGTGGCATGCGTTTTCAAGTTTTGACTCACATTGTCAGCCTCATTGTTTACTATCAATAACTCAGGCAAACATGCCTGTCAGAACAGCTGGTATCAAATTGCCAGCTCTTTCAAAATGGATGTAAAAATGTGTAAGACAAAAATGGCAAATTTGAGCCAGATATGTCCATGCAAAGTAGAAAATGTCCAAGAAAACAAGCGGGGATTTGGCTATTGTAAGATAACGTAACATTGATGACAAGCCACATTGCAGCTCCAACAGGAATAATGCACTTCCTTCAATGTTTGATGAGTGGCTCAATGTGGTGAAGCAAATCTGCAGACTTGCATATTCCCCACCGAAATGACGTGGTATATTTAAAGGTCTCACATACCATTTTCTGTGTTGCTGTTGTGGTCTTTTCTGGTTTTTTTTGCTCCTTTGCAACAGCATCAGAATGCAAAGAATTTATATGTTCTACACCTTTCATCTTTCAGCTTACAACACAGCGAAACTGGATGTTGTTTTCTTACCACAATGATGTCTCGTACTGCCACCTGGTAAAATCCTCCAGATTTTCATAAAGTACACACACACATGTAGACTGTACACTGCTTGCATAACACTAGCGTCCATAATCGTACGTGTTGCGTAGCGTTAAATATATCCCGGCCCTAAGTGTCTATCAGCTTGACACATCCTGACTTGTCAGTATGAAGGTGAGGCATTCATCTCCACAAACCAGGACAAGTTTTCCATTGCCTGCCTAGAACATGCCTAACCCTACATCCCCACATAGCTTGATGTCCTGCTTTGGCTTACACAATCCTGAAAGGGGTTAGCTCTAATAAAATAATCAAATTGTTTCACAATTTCAAAGTGCCTCCTGAGAAGCAATTCACAAAATAATTGTTATAAACAAATAGATTTGTTAAGAATAGGAAAACATAGTTGTCCTGCGGTGGGTTGGCACCCTGCCCGGGATTGGTTCCTACCTTGTGCCCTGTGTTCCAGCAGATCCCCGTGACCCTGTGTTCGGATTCAGCGGGTTGGAAAATGGATGGATGGATGGAAAACATAGTAAAACTGCTTAAACAGTAAAATGAGTTGTCTCCAGTCTCAAAAACACAACTCCTAAGCAGAATTCAAAGTCCAGAACAGATTAGATTGAAAGCCAAACATTCAAATCAAAGAAAACATCAACACAATCGTCCCTCAAAAGCTGGTTGTAAAACTAAGCAGATTGGGCCAGAACACCACCCTCTGCAATTGGATCCTGGACTTCTTGACAGAGAGGCCCCAGTCAGTTCGGATGCGCTACAACACTTCCAGCAACATCACACTGAGCACTGGAGCGCCGCAGGGCTACGTGCTTAGTCCACTGCTGTTCACCCTGCTGACTCACGACTGCACAGCCACGCACAACACCAACCACATCATCAAGTTTGCGGATGATACAACGATGCTGGGACTGATTAGCAAAGATGATGAAACAGCATACAGAGATGAGATGGAACGGCTGCCCGCATGGTGTGAAGACAACAATCTATCTCTCATTGTCGACAAGACAAAAGAGATAATCATGGAATTCAGAAAATCACGTCCTGCCCACAACCCACTCAGCATCAATGGTTTAGATGTGGAGACTGTTAGGAGTACCAAGTTCCTCTGTGTGCACATAACTGAGGATCTTACGTGGATGCATAATACCTCATCACTAATCAAGAAAGCCCAGCAGAGACTACACTTCCCCCTTCCATCCTCACCATGTTCTACAGAGGCACCATTGAGAGTGTTCTGACCAGCTGTATCACTGTCTGGTATGGCAACTGCAACATATCCGACCGCAAGCGCCTGCAAAGGATAGTGAAGACAGCAGAGAACATTATTAGGGTGCCTCTCCCTTCACCACAGGACATATTTTACAACCCCAAATCAGAAAAAGTTGGGACAGTGTGGAAAATGTGAATAAAAAAAGAAAAAAGCAGGTTATAAATTCTCCTCAAATTTTATTTCATTGCAGACAGTATGAACACAAAATAATTCATGTTTTTTTTGTCAACATCATTTGATTTGTAAATAAATATCCATTCTTGCCATTCAGGCTTGCAACACATTTCAAATAAAGTTGGGAGAGTACAGCATTTACCACTTTGTACAGTTCCCCTGTCTTTTAACAACACTTAAAAGACGTTTAGGCATTGAAGAAATCAAGTGACTAAGTGTTGCAGGTGTTAGTTTGTCCCATTCTTCCTGCAAACAACGTTTGAGGTGCGCAACAGTACGGGGTCTTCGTTGACGCATTTTTCGTTTCAAAATGCGCCAAACATTCTCTATAGGAGACAAATCAGGGCTGCAGGCAGGCCAGTCAAGCATCCGCACCCTCTTCTTACGCAGCCATGCCTTTGTTATCCGCGCAGTATGTGGTTTGGCATTGTCTTGCTGAAATAAGCATGGGCGTCCCTGGAAAAGACGTCGTCTTGAAGGCAGCATTTGTTTCTCCAAAACTGAGATATACTTCTCAGCATTGATGGTGCCATCACAGAAGTGCAAGTTACCTTTGCCGAAGGCACTGACACAACCCCATACCATGACAGACCCTGGCTTTTGGACTTGTATCTGGTAACAGTCTGGATGGTCCTTTTCCTCTTTGGTCAGTAGCACACGGCGTCCATTTCTTCCAAAAAAGATGTGAAAAAACGATTTGTCTGACCACAATACACGTTTCCACTGCACAATGGACCATCCCAGATGCCTCCGAGCCCGGAGAAGTCGACGGCACTTCTGGACACTATTTATGTAGGGCTTCCTTTTGGCACAGTACAGTTTTAGCTGGCATTTCCTAATGTAGCTACGTACTGTAGTGCTTGAGAGTGACTTCCTGAAGTAGTCCTGAGCCCACGCAGTTATATCATTTATTGATGAATGACGGTTTTTAATGCAGTGCCATCTGAGGGCTCGGAGATCACGGCCATTCAGTTTAGGCTTGCGCCCTTGGCCTTTGCGCACGGTAATTTCTCCAGATTCCCTGATTCTTTTCATTATGTTATGCACTGTAGAGGGAGAAATGCCTCAAATCTCTTCCTATCTGTCTTTGAGAAACGTTTTTCTTCATCATTTCAAAGATTTTTGCCCGCACTTGGTGGCAAACTGGCGATCCTCTGCCCATCTTTGCTCCTAAAGGAGTAGGCCTTTCCTCGATGCTGCTTTTGTACCGAATCATGATTGCAATCACCTGTTAACATCACCAGTTTCAAATCACATCATTATTTAGTTATTATACCTCATTACTACCCCTTAATTGCCCCCATCCCAACTTTTTTTGGAATGTGTTGCAAGCCTGAATGGCAAGAATGGATATTTATTTACAAATCAAATGATGTTGACAAAACAAAACATGAATTATTTTGTGTTCATACTGTCTGCAATGAAATAAAATTTGAGGAGAATTTATAACCTGCTTTTTCCTTTTTTTATTCACATTTTCCACACTGTCCCAACTTTTTCTGATTTGGGGTTGTACAAACGCAGTGTCCGCAAGGCCTGCAGCATTGTGCAGGACCCCTTACACCCCTCACATGAACTTTTCACACTTCTGCCATCCAAGAGAAGATACTGCAGCATCAAAGCCAGATCTGCCAGGCTGCAGGAGAGTTTTTACCCCCAAGCTGTTAGACTCCTTAACACCAGGCTGCCCCCTGGGACCTTCCACACGGCTTCAATCACCACGAAAAAGAGAACTTTTATACATGCGAGCCACTGTCCTGCAAAGACGAGTGTGCAAGTAGAGAAGAACTGAAGATCTCATACTGACCTTTAAGTATTTTGACACTCTTGTTATCCTTCTGCTTTGAAACATTCTGACCTGTCATTGTTTACACGTCTTAAACAACTATCATCATACACTGATAATTTCTGTATTATCTATATCTATTATTTATTATTTATTATATTACATATCTTACACATCAATATTGCTGCTACTTCTTTGTCTTTGTCTTGTCTTTGCGCAATGTCTTGTCTTGTTTGTGTTTTAATTTTAAATTTAAATTTTAATTCTATTTTTAATTTATTATTTGCACGTCATGTTGTTACACTGTGGACCCTGAGCTTCACAATATACAGTCTATCTGTATACTTGTATATGGCTGAGATGACAATAAAGTTCACTTTGACTTTGACTTTGAAAACATGATACTTGCATTCGCTCCAGAAAATGTCACTGCACCACTTCTGGGCTTCCTCTGCTCTGACCTAAGCAGCCAGAAGGAGGGCTCAGAAGTGGTGATGTCAGTATTAGGGTTAGGGTTAGGTCTCTTGGGGTACCACCCACAAAATACAAGCTTCATACTATAGGAGAGCATCACTTTAAGGTGGCACAAACAAGGGAATCACTTCAGTACACATATTCCAGGGACTTGAAGGTATCGTCAGCTGGAAAAGAAGTATGAATGGGCAAGAAATGACCAGTGGCGATGGCAGAATTTTGCTAAAAGTTGAAAGCTCTAGTAGGAACAGTGGCAAAAGGAGGGCTGCCCTAGGTCTCTTCCCTAACACCTGGGCAGAGAAGATCCAAGGCAAAAGAAGACCACATCTTCTTCAGGTCCAAGCAGGTGCAGAGGAAGAACAAGAAAGTAAGAGTGTGGGATCACAGACAAGTTGGGAGGGTGCTCTCTAATTCTGGCTAAACTGGGGAAAATCTGGCAGACCCATCACCATCTCATTTAATTTTTTGTCAAAGTTGTTTATAATGCCAAAACCAAGTATTTTGAACCTCCATATCTCAGGGAAAGTGGGACAGTTGCTTGCCATTGTTGTGCTGAGAATAGGTTATTAGAACACCTCCTTGGTAGCTGCTCAATGTCACTTTGAGAAGGCTGTTAGTGTTGCTGTCATGACCCGGTGCTATAGGCAGTTCCTGAAGAGATTAAGTGCTGCAATCCACATCAACAGATGCCATTGTCCACTGAAGAAGACTATCTCCTTCATTAAGACAGGAGAGAATCCCCCATGCTCAGTCACAATCTAGGACTGGTCTCCTCACCACATCCTCAGACTGTCAGATAAGTGTAGATCCTGGCAAGCAGCTAAGATTTCGAGACCATGTCACACAAACAACACTCCATCTGGACATGGCCGTTGTTTCAGAGACCACCCAACAGTAGATCGTACTCAAACTCACAATGCCCTGGGGAGAACTAATGGAAGAGGAAAATGATAAAAGAAAGAAAGAAAAATGCCAGGTGCTTGTAGCAAAGTAACGGATTAGTGGATGTCAGACTGTCTGTAAGCTGTCTGAAATGGGCTGTTTGGGCTTCACAGGCTGTTGCTCTGCAGGATCTTGACTGGGGATAATGGTGGGCTGCAAAGGTCCATAAGAGCAGTGGTAGAAGCTGTAGAGAAAGTCATTAGGTGTGGACCAAGAGAGCTAATCCATGGGAGGTTACTGCTGGCGTGTGGTCAACCCCAGCTGGGCCACCTGGGTGAGGTTATATGATACTGAAAGACCTGAAACACCTAAAGAGCCAAGGAACTTTACTGATGATGCATCCCAGTGCATATGGAAGGTGTATACTGCAACTTACCCATAACAAACACAATAGTTATGGCAGGCATTGTGATGTGGTGGTTGGACTTCAAACCCTGAGGTTTTGGGTTCAAATCCTGCTACTGTCACTGTGTCACTCTGAGCAAGTCACTTGACCTGCCTGTGCTTCAATTGGAAAACCAAAAAGCCAAAAAGCAATTTAACCAATCTTATATATAAACGTTTACGCGTGGAAGTGTGTCTGGCCCGGAAGTGAGAGGTGGAGTCTGGGTAAGAGCTCTGCCTCTGAGGAAACAGAAAACTCGCTTAGCCACTAATAACACAAGCGATGTGAGCACATCGGCAAAATGAATCCTCCAAAGAGAGAGATGCCCAGAGTGGTTCTCTTGGCCACTAATAACACAAGCGATGTGAGCGCGTCGGCAAAACGAATCCTCCTAGGGGAGAGATGCCCAAAGTGGTTCTCTTAGCCACTTAGCCACTAATAACACAAGTGATGTGAGCACATCAGCAAAACGAATCCTCCAAGGAGAGAGATGCCCAGAGTGGTTCTCTTAGCCACTTAGCTACTAATAACACAAGTGATGTGAGCACATCGGCAAAACAAATCCTCCTAGGGGAGAGATGCCCAGAGTGGTTCTCTTAGCCACTTAGCTACTAATAACACAAGTGATGTGAGCACATCGGCAAAATGAATCCTCCAAGGAGAGAGATGTCCAGAGTGGTTCTCTTAGCCTCTTAACCACTAATAACACAAGTGATGTGAGCACATCGGCAAAACGAATCCTCCAAGGACAGAGATGCCCAGAGTGGTTCTCTTAGCCACTAATAACACAAGCGATGTGAGCACATCGGCAAAACGAATCCTCCAAGGAGAGAGATGCCCAGAGTGGTTCTCTTAGCCACTAATAACACAAGTGATGTGAGCAGATCGGCAAAATGAATCCTCCAAGGACAGAGATGCCCAGAGTGGTTCTCTTAGCCATTAATAACACAAGTGATGTGAGCACATCGGCAAAACGAATCCTCCAAGGAGAGAGATGCCCAGAGTGGTTCTCTTAGCCACTAATAACACAAGTGATGTGAGCACATCGGCAAGACGAATCCTCCTAGGGGAGAGATGCCCAGAGTGGTTCTCTTAGCCACTTAGCTACTAATAACACAAGTGATGTGAGCACATCAGCAAAATGAATCCTGCAAGGAGAGAGATGTCCAGAGTGGTTCTCTTAGCCTCTTAACCAATAATAACAGAAGTGATGCGAGCACATCGGCAAAACGAATCCTCCTAGGAGAGAGATGCCCAGAATGGTTTTCTTAGCCTCTTAGCCCACTTAGCCACTAATAACACAAGCGATGTGAGCACATCGGCAAAACAAATCCTCCTAGGAGAGAGATGCCCAGAGTGGTTCTCTTAGCCTCTTAGCTACTAATAATACAAGTGATGTGAGCACATTGGCAAAATAAATCCTCCAAGGAGAGAGATGCCCAGAATGGTTCTCTTAGCCTCTTAACCACTAATAACACAAGTGATGCGAGCACATCGGCAAAATGAATCCTCCTAGGAGAGAGATGCCCAGAGTGGTTCTCTTAGCCACTAATAACACAAGTGATGCGAGCACATTGGCAAAATGAATCCTCCTAGGAGAGAGATGCCCAGAGTGGTTCTCTTAGCCTCTTAGCCCACTTAGCCACTAATAACACAAGCGATGTGAGCACATCGGCAAAACAAATCCTCCTAGGAGAGAGATGCCCAGAGTGGTTCTCTTAGCCTCTTAGCTCCTAATAACACAAGTGATGTGAGCACATTGGCAAAATAAATCCTCCAAGGAGAGAGATGCCCAGAATGGTTCTCTTAGCCTCTTAACCACTAATAACACAAGTGATGCGAGCACATCGGCAAAATGAATCCTCCTAGGAGAGAGATGCCCAGAGTGGTTCTCTTAGCCACTAATAACACAAGTGATGCGAGCACATCGGCAAAATGAATCCTCCTAGGAGAGAGATGCCCAGAGTGGTTTTCTTAGCCACTAATAACACAAGTGATGTGAGCACATCGGCAAAACGAATCCTCCTAGGAGAGATGCCCAGAGTGGTTCCTTTCAATTTCCTGACATCTCTACATTTCAGTTTTTTTTATGATGATTTCAATAGTTTCTAGGACCCCGGGATTTTAACAGCACGGGCTTACACAGCTAGTTATATCATAAATGTTGTAAGTTGCCTTGGATAAAGGCGACATCCAAATAAGTAAATGTAAACATAGTTATACATTAAATAGTTAAAGGAAACATAATGAAAAAAACATTATTTTACATAATAGTTTATAAAAAAAAACAGAAATAATGAAACACAGAAACTTAAATTAGAGAAAAAACATTGAATATAACACAAATAAACCTAAGTCAGGGTAAACAGCATACATGACCTGTGAAGTCATGGCAGCCTGAGATGGCCAGACGGCTAAATTGAGCGGCTGTTCGTGATACTGTTTGGGATGATTACTCACCCCTCATCATTCATCTTGTTCTGAAGTCATTTTTCCGTTTTCCAAAATTAAACTGTAATCAGAGATTAAAGCCAGGAGGACAAAAGAAGCAAGATTCATTAGAATGAGTTTGTTTATTGATCTTGTTAGTGGAAGCAGAACATTGTTTAACACTGATGCCTCAAAGCTCTCAACTAAGTGCTACAAACTATAGTTTTATAGATTACTGGAAAAGGGATCGATAGAAACTGTAGAAACAACACTTTTTAATTTAAGTTTCACATCGTGTATATATGCTTTTTTGAGCCATTTTTAGCTTAAACATATTCTAGTCTTGCACCATAGCCTCCTTGTGTTACTTTGTAAAGGACAAATGCTGTGAACAGACAACACATGTCCTTAAAGAAACATTTTGTCTTGTTCCTATAAACATACATCTGACACACAGAAGGCATGTTTTCTGCAATCAGAACCTTTTCCTCTTCAAAGTAGATATGTTTGTTACGTTTTAAGGCTGTTGATTTGACGTTACACCTGGTGCTCCATTGAACTCACTGTAAGTTAATGGGAGAGACACTTTTTTCATTTATAATTAATTATCATTTTCCCTTATCAAAATGGCTCAAAAAGAATGCATGCCATGATTGTGAAAAACTAAGTTATACTTTCACCAGAGAAGCATATGAGAGACTTGCTTATGTGAATTGGTGTGGTAAAGTTTAAGGACCTTAAAAATTGTGCAATGACAGGCCTTTATGGAACAACTGCAGAGGTCCTTAAATACGGTGACTGCCTCCTCACATGCCAGTAATTCTATCTAATAACTGCTGTCTGCTCCTCCAATGTCATCCCCGTGGTTGGAAAGATATTAATATCATCACAATCTATAAAAGAAACGGGTCAAATTGGACTGTGACAGTGACAGAGGAACACAATACAGCTTGTGGCAGGAAAGGTTCTTGCCCATATTAAACTGTTCTGCTTGACATCAAACTCAACAGAAAATGGAGAGACCTGTAGATGGCCGTGTACAGATGGTTCTCATACAATCTAATGGAGCTTAAGAGGATCAGCCCTTGAACAATTGGATAAACTGCCCAAATCCAGGTGTGCAAAGCCTGTAGAGACTTACCAAGAAGATGGGGAACTGGAATTCCTCTCAAAGGGGCTTCTTCAGAGTACTGAGTTAAGGGTCTGAAGACATATTAGTCAGTCAGTCAGTGTCCAACCCGCTATATCCTAACACAGGGTCACGGGGGTCTGCTGGAGCCAATCCCAGCCAGCACAGGGCGCAAAGCAGGAACAAACCCCAGGCAGGGCGCCAGCCCACCGCAGGGCACACACACACACACACAAACACACCAAGCACACACCAGGGACAATTTAGGATTGCCAATGAACCTAACCAGCATGTCTTTGGACTGTGGGAGGAAACCCACGCAGACACGGGAAGAACATGCAAACTCCATGCAGAGAGGACCTAGGAAGCGAACCCAGGTCTTCTTACTGCGAGAGAGCAGCGCTAACCACTGCGCCACCGTGCCTATTAAAGAAGGTGAATTTTAAAATCAGTCCTAAGCCATTGGGATTAATAAAGTATCTATCTATCTATCTATCTATCTATCTATCTATCTATCTATCTATCTATCTATCTATCTATCTATCTATCTATCTATCTATCTATCTATCTATCTATCTATCTAAGCCTAACTGGAAGCCAGTGTAAAGACTTATTTGGGCATACTTCTTAGCTTAGCTAGCTGCAGTTAGAATAGACAGCGAATAATGCATTGCAGCAGTCAGTGCTACTAGTAGTAAATGCATGAATTAATTTCTCAGTATCCTTTATATTTAGAAACCATTGTATTTTCCCAATATTTTTACACTAGAAAAAAATTGTTTTTAATAATTGTGCAAAGTGTGTTGTAAAAGGTATACAGTAATCCCTCCTCCATCGCGGGGGTTGCGTTCCAGAGCCACCCGCGAAATAAGAAAATCCGTGAAGTAGAAACCATATGTTTATATGATTATTTTTATATTGTCATGCTTGGGTCACAGATTTGCGCAGAAACACAGGAGGTTGTAGAGAGACAGAAACGTTATTCAAACACTGCAAACAAACATTTGTCTCTTTTTCAAAAGTTTAAACTGTGCTCCATGACAAGACAGAGATGACAGTTCTGTCTCACAATTAAAAGAATGCAAACATATCTTCCTCTTCAAAGGAGTGCGCGTCCGGAGCAGAGAATGTCAGAGAGAGAGAGAAAAGCAAACAATCAATAGGGCTGTTTGGCTTTTAAGTATGCGAAGCACCGCGGCACAAAGCTGTTGAAGGCGGCATCTCACACCCCCTCCGTCAGGAGCAGAGAGAGAAAGAGAGATAGAGAGAGATAGAGAGAGACAGAGAAAAACAAACAATCAAAAATCAATACGTGCCCTTTGAGCTTTTAAGTATGCGAAGCACTGTGCAGCATGTCGCTTCACGAAGCAGCTGCACAGAAGGTAGCAACGTGAAGATAATCTTTCAGCATTTTTAGACGAGAGTCCGTATCGTCTAGGTGTGCGAACAGCCCCCCTGCTTACACCCCCTCCGTCAGGATCAGAGAAAGTCAGCGCAAGAGAGAAAGAGAGAAAAGTACGTTGGGTAGCTTCTCAGCCATCTACCAATAGCGTCCCTTGTATGAAACCAACTGAGGAAGCATGTACCAGAAATTAAAAGACCCATTGTCCGCAGAAATCCGCGAACCAGCAAAAAATCTGCGATATATATATTTAAATATGCTTACATATAAAATCCGTGATAGAGTGAAGCTGCGAAAGTCGAAGTGCGATATAGCGAGGGATTACTGTACATGTGTCAAACATAACACTTTAGTTGCATGTTAATTCATTAAGACTAATGTTTATAACAAGAGAGTTCAACAGTGCCAGAATATTGTTGAAGTCATCATTTCCCCAATAAAAAAGATTCCGTTTTTTTCTGTATGCAGAGACAAATAGTTATCTTTCATCCTCTGTTTCAATTCACTGACACTATTCATTAAAAACACAAGCAGGAAAACATCATTTACCTTAAACATATAATGGTGTTTCGCCTGCATATGAGTAAAAATAAATGATATGTATTCTAGTTGCCAATAGAAGTGAAGTGAAAACAGTAAAAGTCTGAGTAAGGGTCACCATATTTACCCTATGAATTATAACAACAGTGTACTGTCGTCAAATTTCTTTACATGCTGAAATCCATCCATCCATCCATTGTCCAACCCTCCGCTAATCCCAGCCAGCACAGGGCACAAGGCAGGAACAAATCCCCGGGCACACACACACACACACACTAGGGACAATTTAGGATCGCCAATGCACCTAACCGGCGTGTCTTTAGACTGTAGGAGGAAACCGGAGCAAACCCACACAGACACGGGGAGAACATGCAAACTCCACGCAGGGAGGACCCGGGAAGCGAAGCCATGTCTCCTTACTGCGAGGCAGCAGCGCTATCACTGCACCACCGTGCCGCCCTTGAAGATACATTATCAATGTAAAATTTCAGTTTTTCATTTTTAATAAATTTGCCAACTTCTCTGAAAATATGTTTACACCTTGTCATTATTGGTTGTTAAGTGAAGACTGATGTGCAAAAAATGGCAGATGTGCCAATTTAAACTGAAATGTACAACAGAAAAAAGTGTGCATAGGGTGAAAGGGTCTGAATCCTTTCTGAATCCACTGTGGACATGTACTGTGTATTTTTTGGTATATGTTTATATTACAAAACATCTCAGATCTTTAGTTTAAGGTCTCAAGGGGGCCAGAGCCCATTCCAGCATCACAGGCCACACAATAGGAAACAGCTCTGGAAAAGACACCAGTCTATTGCAGATCCCACCCACAGAGGATCAATTTAAAATTATCGATCAACCTAACCAGGACATCCTTAGGAATACCCAGAGAAAAATCCATGCAGACAATTGGAAAAAGGTGCAAATTCCACATAGACAACAAGTAGGCACAGGATTTGAAGCTAACACACTGGATCAGTGAGGCAGCAGCACAAGCCCCTTCACTACCCTCAATGTCTCTTAACAACACCAGATTTGGACTCTTAAAAATTAGAATACTTATGAATGTAGAGAAAAGCCAAGCAAAATGACACCTTTTATTGGCTAACTAGAAAGATTACAATATGCAAGCTTTCGAGGCAACTCAGGCCCCTTCTTCAGGCAAGATGTAATCAATACTTATGAAAAATCCAGTTAACTAACTGTTCATGGGTAACTCTACATTTTAGTTCTTGCCGCGTGTGGCCATCTTAGATTTGGCTTCGTAACTCTAAACTGGACAAAGCAGAAAATTCACAGTCAAAAGTGTTTGAAGAATAAATCAGTCCCAGGCGTGTTTGAACCGTCAGATTTAATACGCAGTGTTCTAGTGAAGGATACAAGTGAACATTGACTTGAGTTTCAGTTCCTTTAAATATACAAAGATTTGGCATTTACACTTAACACTGTGATCAAAGAAAAGATGGCAAAACATCATAAAATTGACCAGCTGCATAGAATAAACATTGAAAATGCACAAGACACTGCAAAATCATCATGCATAGTTTAACAAAATTGTTGTATTTTCATTTAAAACATTTAGAATGAAGAATGTTGTCTAATAAGAACTCTGTATTAGACCAAAAAAGAAAACGAAAAGGATTTGTTTATTACATCATTTTAATCAACTGACCTAAAACGCCATGTATGACCCACAATGGTAGAAAATCAAAAATCTACCTCTAGAACTGAACATATTTGTAATTGTTACATATAAATATATGTACTGTATATATATATATATATATATATATTTATAGATTTAAAAATGTATGAATAGATACAGGTATACAGATATAAATACAATTTTTGATACACCGTTCTCACAAATACACTACTTATAAGTGGCAAAGTGTCCACACATACTACAAAGACAAATTATTAAACAAGTTACAATTCGAAAAAAAAAAATTATTATGTACAAAACTGGCCTCTATCATTTTTCCATAAACAGAATATTGCCAAAGAGCCGCTAGTGTCTGAATCAAGTAAAACACACTCTTTTTGAATGTTGTCGTGAAAATTATTCTGCGAATTAAACACAACGGCCAAGCAAATGCGTGCAGATAAACATTTTTAGGCAAAAGTGAAATATTATTGAAAAACAAATACTGATTTAAAATGTGAGGTCTGCAATGGGAATGTCAGATTTGTCCCTAGCGGTACCTGATTTTCTGTTTCTTTTTTTAAAATTAGGATAAATGAATGAACTCACTGTAAATGACATCTTTTGTATTGCTTTTCTCAAAATAGACACTGAATCAGATCAGCATAACATTTTTCATTTAATTCAAAGGAAAAAGTCTTTCCTGAACGTAACTTTTATTGCCCCAGAATATTCTGACTTTTTACTTGAAAAGAATAAAATTGCTCGCACAAATACAAAAATACAACGTAATGGAGCTGGTCGCCTTTGTCGTAAAATAATCAAATGAGCTGTGCTTCACTGTGAACATGTTGGTCACTTTGGATTTTAAATGCTGTCACTAACTTACTTCCAAAGGTTTAAAAACCTAAATTAAAAAATGCCTTCAATTTGTAATGCTCAATACCTTTAATGGCCACCATTACAGCTGATTCCCAATAATAATAATAATAATTCTTTGCATTTATATAGCTTAGATTCCTGCATCAGCATAGTAGTAGGAGTCGTAATATTTATCCCAACCATTGTGTGTAATTGTATTTAATAAAAGACATGTAACTATAAACTATAACGTTACAGTGAATTACCATTCTGTGAGTTGAATTAAAACACCAGACACTGTCTTATGTTACAGTACATCCATTTAGTTGGTGTGACACTTTTTAATTTTGAAGCATGCACTTTAATGGATACTTTAATATATATATATATATATATATTGTGGCACCCGGCTGGGGTTAATGCCCGGCTGGGATGCCCAAGAGGACCGGAGGAGGGCTTGTGCCTCCTCCAGAACACGAGGGGGGCGACCGCCCTGGTTGCTTTGGGGACCAGGGGGCGCCCCGATGCCTTGGGAGCCCTGGACCTCAGCACTTCTGCCACACCCGGAAGTGCTGGGGGGAAGAGGAGCAGGGACACCCGGAGTCCTTCCGGTTGCGCAGCCGGCACTTCCGCCACACAAGGGAGTGTCGGCGGAGGAGTGTCGGGAAGCACCTGGAGCCCATCCGGGGTGTATAAAAGGGGCCGCCTCACTCCATTCAATGGCAAGAGTCGGGTGGAAGTAGGATGGAGCTCGGTGGAAAGGAGTGGAGGCGGACCAGAGACTGAGAAGGCATTGCATTGTGGTGGCCAAGGACTTAAGGGGTGATTGGTGCTGCGGCACTGGGTTTGTGCTCACTAAATAATTGTAAATAATGTATAATAAACGTGTGTGTGGTGAAACCATCTTGTCTAACTGTCTGTGGCTGGGCTGTTCCCCATAATATACAGTGGAACCTCGGTTCACGACCATAATTCGTTCCAAAACTCTGGTCGTAAACCGATTTGGTCGTGAACCGAAGCAATTTCCCCCATAGGATTGTATGTAAATACAATTAATCCGTTCCAGACCAAATGAACTGTATGTAAATATATATTTTTTTTAAGTTTTTAAGCACAAATATAGTTAAATAAACCATAGAATGCACAGCGTAATAGTAAACTAAATGTAAAAACATTGAATAACACTGAGAAAACCTTGAACAACAGAGAAAACTAACACTGCAATAGTTTGCGCTATAGAGCTACCAACCACTGGCTAAAAACACTTTTTTTAATGAGTTTTAAGCACAGGGAATAAAACATTTGAAAAAATCTGTAATTTAATAAACCACCAAGAAAAGTAACATTGCAACAATGCAGGCTACGAACCGATCGCTGTAAACAGAAGTGAAAACAAAATCAAGCCCAGTGCATTCTTTAACTGCCTTCTCTACCTTATGTGTCCAGCTCTCTCTCTCGTGCTGCCTGTGTGTGTGTGTGTGCGTGTGCGTGTCGCGCTCTCTCGCTCTCTCTCTTGCTCGCTGCACAGGGAGAGACTGAACACGTACAAACCGAAAGGAAACTGGCTTGTTCGCATACCGAGTGTGTGGTCGTGAACCGAGGCAAAAGTTTGGCGAACTTTTTGGTCGTAAACCGATTTGTACGTGTACCGAGACATTTGTGAACCGAGGTTCCATGGTATATATATATATATATATATTGCAATATATATATATTGCAAAGCCCGAGTGTGTACAGCTGCCCTAACCCCCGACACAGGCAGGTGGGACACCTGGTTTATTTATAGTAAAAGTGCACAAAACCAACACCACAACACACAGTTGCCAGTCCATCCACCTCCACTCCTCCTCAGGCTTTCTCTTCTTCTTCCTGGTCAAATAAGGCCCTGGAAATGTCCATGCACACCCTGGCGGTGGCCATGGGTTCCAACCTGTGGCCCCACTGGAAACCAAGGGAGCTGCCCTCAGTCGGCCTGGGAGAGAAGCTGTCCTAACAATATTCTCTCCCACGATCCTTCCACATTCTGGGCCTCCCGCCACTATATATATATATATATATATATATATATATATATATATATATATATATATATATATATATACAGATAGATAGATAGATAGATAGATAGATAGATAGATAGATAGATAGATAGATAGATAGATAGATAGATAGATAGATAGATAGATAGATAGATAGATAGATAGATAGATTTATATTTACATACTGTTCACCCATGTTCTGAACAAACAAAAAACAATTGTGGTGGTAACAGAATTCCTCTTTCCGGAGAATAATCACACCTGCTTCTAGACTTAAACACATCAGGCCAATTGTGAGTCACCAAAAAATGTAACTTGTATGTCTTTGAATTGTATTCAACCAACCAAGATGGGCACGTCACTCCTCTTTTCAAGTCAGTCCACTGGCTCCTTCTAGTAGTAGGCATTATATTCAGATCCTTGATGATTCCCTACAGATTAGTCAGTGAATCAGCACCCATGTATATGGAGATAATCATGAGGTCCAATGCTCCTTCTCACTCACTCAGGTCTGCTAATGAACAGCATCTGGTAATGTCCCCTCAACATGACATTGAATCTCAAACCCGACTCTCTTCATTTGTAACTCCTAGTAGGTGGACCTGCTGACTCCCTCACCCTGTCTAAGAACCTTTTGAAGACACTCTTGTTCTAATGGCAGTGGTGGAACCAACAGGGGGATGTGGATGGTTCTCACAAAGGGCCCCACGCAAGTCCCCCCGAAAAAGTCAAGTGATCCAGTAGCCACCAAACCACCTGCCAGAACCCAAATGAGTGGCCCACAAATGTGATATAAAAAATGTGGAGGTTACAGATATGAAAACAAAAAGGGTCAAGGGAACATGTAAAGGCACCACCAACCCACACCACTTTCAAGGACTTTGACAATGAACTGGTCAATAAATGTACAGTATATCTCCCCACTCCTCCCACATAGACTGTTCTTGTCAATCATATTCAAAATCTTAGGAATTTGTGTGCTGTGCATACATTAATATGGTAGGGAGTGGTTAAGTGGGAGAGGGGCACTAATGATTTTTCCTCTCACAGTTCAAAACTCTCGTTCCACCACTAGATAATGGTTTTAATGCTAGGTTCTTTGTAGTTAAGAAAAGACTAACTAGTCTTCTGTTGCTCTGTTGGATTTAGAGCTCTTCACTTGTGATGATCAATTTTACAACCTGGTCCTGAAACACTTGTTCCCAACCAGTCCCCACGCTGATGTTTACTTGATTGACTCTGTTGTAAGTTAGTTTGGACAAAAGTGCCTGCTAAATGAATACATGTGAATGTAAATGTAAAGTGAAACCTTTGAAGGCACAGGATAGAACGAGAACAGCAATGGAGGGCAGGTGTCTATAAACCATCCAGGCTGGCAACCAAGAAACACAGGAAAAAAAAAAAAAAACAGCCCCTTTAGTAGGAGAACAAAGAGGCCTCACAAGAGGGGGGCCATTTTAATATTTTACAACAGGCAGTATAGAGACCTCCTGAGAGATTGGGCCGTTTACTTGCTTCTCAGGACTCATAAGAACGTGGAACCTGGGTGTTGATGGGTGTCAGCCTATAAAGTGGCCCAAACAGACAGTAGGATTTTGTTTTTAGTAGCAACACAGTAGTGCAGTGGTGAGCACTGGTGCTTGAAAGCTCTGGATGCCCTTAGCCCTGTAACTATCTGCCAGCTGGACTATCTTGCAATCTCCAGACACAGAAATTACAGGGGGGCGCAGGGAAATGGAAGATTTTGGAACTGGGTGTTGGCGACCCTGGGGCGTCGGCAGTTGTTTAGGACCAATGCAACCTCGTTTAGAACTCCTTGCCATCAGTTATAATAGAGCAGTGGGGTGGTGCGCAACGAGCATTTGCTGCGAAAGCCTTTTATAAGAATGGTGATAGTGTGACTGCTGTGCAAAAGGAATTTCTGCATCATTACCAGTTAGGACGTCTTGATCGTGTCCCGTCTGCTCATACGATTACAACATGGGTGCGTAACTTCGAAGAAACTGGTTCAGCCTTAAAAAAGAAGTCCCCAAGTGGAGTCACTTCACATAATGCCCGACAATTGATGGCAGCTATCCAGTGATTGTTTGGAAGGCGCGTCATTTCACGCAACGGTGATATTCCATGGCCTCTAAGATCCCCAGATCTCAGTGTTTGTGATTTTTTTCTGTGGGGACATCTTAAAAGCCAAGTGTACCACACACATCCTGCAACCATTGATGAACTAAAAAGGAGGAAATTGCTGGCATTCCTCTTGACACGTTACATCGAGCAATGCAAAGTTTCCACAACAGGCTGTCAGAATGTGTCCGAGAAATGGACAACACCTTCATGATGTTTTCTTCAAAACATAAAATGAATATTGAATTAATATTGATTACCATCATTAATTGCATATCCTGTACAATACATTTCATCATTGAATGTATTTTGTAATGCGTTTATTCGTGCATTCAACGTCAATAGAAAATTTCCCGTTTCCCTGCGCCACCCTGTACTTAGCACATTTAGAAGATGTGTGTGCAGTTGGACATATTAATTGGTGACTCTGGACTGGCCTGATATGAGAGAGTGTTAGCTTGTGTTTGTGAGTCTGCTCTGATGTGATAAGGCAGGGTTGGTTCAGGCCTTGATCGCAGTGCTGCTGGTTTAGGCCCCATCTGTCTTAGGCTATGTAAAGGAATCAGGTTCAGAAAATAAAAGCTTGGATGTACTTTAGCAGGCTGCGTATAATGATATAGAAAAGAGGACATCCACAAGACAATTGAAAATGAACAAAAGTCTCAGATCAGTGGACATAATCAGGCACAATTCCAACACACTGCAGCACAAGCAAAAGAAAGACATCTTAATTTATAAGTCAGCTATTCACTATGCCACCATTAATTATTCTGACAGATCTGGCTACAATCTTTATCATCCAAATATGTTCATTTTTGTTGTTCTTATTAGAGATGATTGTAAGTGCATAAAAGTGATTGGGAATGATAAAGACGGCTTTGAGATACTGATTGCTGATGACTATCATGTAAAAAAAACGTGAAATTATAAACAAAAGTGTGATTGTGAGAGACAAAAAAGAAAGAGTTAAGGTCATTCTAATTTTTTTAATGGTCTGCTCTTGTTTTCAATCAGGTCAGGGTATTGCTAGATAGTCTGGACTGCTAAATGAAGACGGGGGCATTTTTAAGCTGATTCTTTACAGGAAAAAGTTTAGTATTTGGCAGGCTTGAAGAAATTGTATATATATATATACAGTGGACCCTTGACTTACGAACTCAATTTGTTCGTGAGGGCTGGTTGTAACTCAAGACTATTTTTCCCATAAGAAATAATGGAAATACCCATAATGCCTTCTGAACCTCCCACAGCAACACTTACTTAACCTTTTCATAATAAAAAAGGGTTGTATAATGTGCATAATTTACCAAAACACCAATAATTTTTCTAATGTACTAACCAAAAAGTTATAAAAAGTGCCTAGCCTACCAGAAACAACAATTTCATACTGTACTCACCATTTAATTTGACATCTTTGGGCTGCAGGAAGAGAGGAGGAGGAGAATGAAATGGAAGGTGGTTATTGTTTGGAAGGAGCCTCCTTATACAAATCTTTTCTTTGTAAAATTGTCGAGATGGTGGATTTCGACATGCTGTACATATTAGCGAGATCGGTCACCCGAACACCACTTTCTTATTTCCGCACAATTTCCTTCTTCGTTTCGATTGTGATCACTTTCTTTACCTTCATTACCTTCTCTTCCTTCCTTAGCAATTATCGAAATAAATTATATAAATCACTGCACTGACCGAAATTACGTCCACAAACACACGTATCTGGGCTCCGACTGTTGCTTACGAACACTCTCAGGTGTTTGTTTACAATCGCGCAAGCGGATACACGTGACCGCATTCGGGTCGTAATGCAAGATGTTGGTCGTAAATCAAAATAAAAATTTTGGTTGTAAATCAAGTTGTTTGCATGTCAGGCTGGTCGTATATTAAGGGTCGACTGTATATATATTTATTTACTTATGGTTGGCAGACACTATCCTGGCAGTAGGAGCGCAAACCAGAAACCAGCCCTGGGCAGGTGCCAGTGCATCACAGCTCCTGCTCATACACACAACTGGACTCACACTGGGCCAGTTTGGAGTCTTCATTTAACCTAACTATCACATCTTTGGGGACGGGAATGGAAAACTGGGGTACCCAGTAGAAACCCAAAGCAGATATGGTAGAAACATGCAAACTCCATCAAAACATTAGCCAGCAAAAGTAAGATGCTTTTCTGTAAGGTAGCATCACTCACCACTGTGCCACCATGTAAATATGGGGTGGTGCAGTTGCTATATACAGTACAAAAGAATAATATAACTCAGTTAACTCAGTTCAAGGTTGTGAGGAGTAGAAGTCTACCCAGGGCGCACAAGGTTCAAGTGGTTAGTAGTGGTTAGTACCTAACAAAAGTGGTCCAAGGAAGGACAACTGGTGAACTGGCGACAGAGTCATAGGTGCCCAAGACTCATGGATGGGCACAGAGAGTGAAGGCTGTTCTTTCTGATACAATCCCACACAGGGGCTACTGCAGCACAAATTAATGAAAAATGTAATGCTGTCATGAGAGAAAGCTGTCAGAACACACAGTGCATAGCAAGTTGATGCTTATGGGGCTGCAAAGCTACAGACTGGGCAGAGTGCCCACATTGACCCCTGTCCATATAAGCTTAAGAATTTGACCTTTTTGCAATGGAAGAAGGTGACTTGGTCTGATGAATCACATTTTCTTTTAGATCATGTAGACTGCCAGGTTTGGGTGTGTTATTTACCTGGGGAAGAGATGGCAGCAGCATGCACTACAAGAAGAAGGCAAGCTGGCAAAGGCAGTGTGATGCTCTGGGCAATGTTTGCCTAGAAAACCTTGGATCCTCGTATGCATGTGGATGTTACTTTGACATGTACCACCTACCTAGAGATTGTTGCAGACCACATACACCCCTTCATGACAATGGTATTCCTTGATGCCAGTGGCCTCTTTCAAGCAGAATAGTAAAGTCCTGCCACACTACAAAAATTGTTCAGGAATGGTTTGAGGAACATGACAAAGAATGTAAAGTGATGACTTGGCCTCCAAATTCCCCAGATCTCATTTGGTTTGAGAATCTGTGGGATGTGCTGGAAAAACAAGTATGATCCATGGATTACCACAGGACACCTTCGGATGTGTTTTGGAGCCCATGTCTTAACGGGTCAGAGCTGTTGTGGCAGCATGAGGGGGGATTACACAATATTAGGAAGGTGGATTTAATGTTGTGGCTAATTGGTGTATACATATTGTGATGGACAACTGGGGTCCTTTCCCAACTGGGAGGCCAATATACTGGAAGCACCGGGGGAGCAGATGTGCACAGGACACTGCCGCCCCCAGAGCACTAGAAGGCAGTCCCCCTGGGTTGCAGCGATGCCTCGGATTCCCGCAGGGCTCCATGGGAATTGGAGTTTGGCACAGCCCTGTTGGGTTCTTTGTGGACCTTCAGGGGGAGCTGTAGAGTCCTACTTTTGGTTTACACCTGGGAGTACTACCAGATAATGCTGATGGACCACCTGAAGTGCTCCCAGGTGCAGCCTTAAAGGCGAACACTTCACTTCACTCGGGGAGCAAGAGGGGTGGGAGGAGCAGGGATGAAGCTTGTTATACTGAGCTGTGAAGGTGGGAACAATTGGGAAGAGTTTACAACCGCAAAATAAATGTGCTATGTGCTGGAACTACTGCTAACATCTGTCTGTATCGGGTTTGGGTGGTTGGTGCACCCCCTGGTGGTCAGAATATATATATATATATATATATATATATATATATATATATATATATATATATATATATATATATATATATCTATAGTGGCGGACGGGACGCCCCTTCAGTGTGTATTCAGAGGGAGCAGCCCTGGACAGTGCAGTACCTCCCCCTGGACGCTGGATGGACGCGCCCATCCCCCCCCACCCCCAGGGTTGGAGCGGTGCTTCAGTCTCTCGCAGGGCTTCATGGGAGATGGAGTACTCCACAGCCCTGTTGGGGTCCGGGGTGGCCGCAAGGGGGCGCAGCATTGGTCCCTGAGCCTAGCTGGAGCAATCTTCAGCCCCACCCAGGAGTGCTACTGGAAACAGGTGATCAAGCACCTGGAGCACTTCCAGGTGGGCCATAAAAGGAGCCAGTAACCACCACTCAACGGCCAGAGTTGGGTGGAAGGAGGACAAAGCTTATGGAGGAGTGATGGTGGAAAGAGAAAGGAGTATTGTGTGTCTTGTGCTTGGGACTGTGTTGTGGCTGGGGGGTTCACGGGGAAGACGTGCCCTCCAGCTGAAGAAAATAAAAGCTTGGTTTATTTTTATACGTGCCTTCCGTGTCAAATCTGTGTCGGGTCGGGCGCAATATAGCACCTTTCTTACAATATATATATATTATATATTATTATATTTATATATATATATAATATATATTTCTTACAATATATATATATATATATATATATATATATATATATATATAAAATGTAACTGCGGTGGGTTGGCACCCTGCCCGGGATTGGTTCCCTGCCTTGTGCCCTGTGTTGGCTGGGATTGGCTCCAGCAGACCCCCGTGACCCTGTGTTCGGATTCAGCGGGTTGGATTATGGATGGATGGATGGATGGATATATAATGTAAATGCTTTGTAAATAAAAAATCGGAATTAAAATATAATGGCCTATGTCTTATTGAGGCAATTGAAATTTAAATATGTATCAACACCAACTCATATTGAGTGTATGTAGTAACCAAACAACCTAATACAAATGTCTTTAGATAGCAGGGAGTCCGTAAAATATATGGACAGATGGAAGAAAACTAGGAAACTCCAGCCAGAAAGATCCTGGCCCCGACTTAAAGCCATGCTCCTAGAGGTTGAGGGTAGTGATATTAAAAGCTGTGCCCCTCTAGTTCACTTTCACATGGTCACAATCTCTTCATCTGCTTTGGGGAGTCTGGATGGGGCTTTCTTGACTTAATAATTTTAGGATTCCATCAGTTCGAGTGGAGGCTGTGCAGCTGTCACAAATAAGACGATTATCTATACAGTATCCTCTTCTTGATGTGACAGAAATGCCTCATCACAAGTTGCTCTCTATCTGTTTGGTTTGTTTCATTATGTGAAATATTCTCTGGACTTTGTAAAAAAAACAACTCTTTCATAATTTATAAGCACTTGTATTTCACTTTGAAACACACAAAAACCTCTGTGCGCCTCAGTAGGCTTGGTCTACCTCACTTAACAAATTCTTGCCTTGAAGTCAGCAAATAATTTTTGATTACAAGATGTAAACAGCTAATAGCCTTGTGGGAATGCTAAATGCTTTCACAAAGGACAAATTAAATTTCATTTTAAAATCCATGTTTCCCACAGTCTTGAACAAAGTATTTTTCACGGCTCTTCTAATGGATTAACAGATCCTCCTGCATACAGAGAAGATTTTGCTAGTGGCCATTAAATAAAACGCACTTTCCCTCGTTAAACAGAAATTCATATTAAGGACCTGTTACTCTTCACTGTCAATAAAATTATCGTAGGTTGTACAAGGCATTGCTTTTAATGAAAAACAATTATTTTAAAACTTATCCCAGGTGACAGAAATGTAAGAAAAGATTTCACATTTGTCAGTTGTTGTTTGGTTCTTAATTCTTCATGTCAATGCAGAGGTCCATATTCCCACAGAAATATGTCCAAACTGATCTAACCACAGAACATATTTATTACCAAAGGCCTACCATAGTATGCAAGCTGAATGACAACTAAGAGCACAGTAGCCTGTCAATTAAGGTGTACAATTTGATATCAAGTTCATTCCTCCTGATCAGAAAAACATCTGGTGTCCCTTGAGTTGTGAAGGTTTAGTGCCAATATGGAACTGCTTGCCAGAGAAACTACAGCAGCTTGATATCTTCATCTTGATGACCCTTATGAAGGATGGAATGGAATCAGCAAAACAAAAATAAAAGAAAGACATGTAGTAGGTATTGAATATTAACCATAGTTAGCAGATACAGTAGCTAAAGTCATCATTTTTATATTCTTTTAAAAGAAGATGGTTTAAACGTTAAGGAGAAGAAAGAAAAAACAATGTGTAATACTAGAGGGGTTAAAGTAGTGGAATAAATTTCATAAAGGACCTCAATGTAACATTGAAACTTTTGGAAATTTAGCGACTATATTTAAATTATTACCAACATAAATTAGTTCTCTTCAACAAAATGTGGACTACAAAATAAATACAAAAAAAAAAACCAAACATTCAGCCTTGTGTGCCATCCAGTTTTGGAACCTCAGCTTCTGTCTCTGCACATCTGCACCTTTGATTCTTCCACATTCACATCCACTTTTCAATATCCAACTCTGCACTATTTTGGCAACCTTGAGTTTTATCTGTGACATTCTGTGACAAGTAAGCCACAGATGAATAACTGTTTGCTTTTTTATTTTATTTGCCTAATCTGTTGGTTTTGCTCAACTAAGTAAATGTGTGCTTTTCTAAGCAAGGGCACCATTGCACATCTCAGAACTGTCCTAATAGGCATCACCTCAGCATCAGCCTCACAACGTAATGACTGTTTAATGAAAGCGTTACTTACAGAACATTATCCATCCATCCATCCATCCATTTTCCAACCCGCTGAATCCGAACACAGGGTCACGGGGGTCTGCCGGAGCCAATCCCAGCCAACACAGGGCGCAAGGCAGGAACCAATCCTGGGCAAGGTGCCAACCCACCACGCAGACACAGGGAGAACATGCAAACTCCATGTAGGGAGGACCCGGGAAGCGAACCCAGGTCCCCAGGTCTCCCAACTGTGAGGCAGCAGCGCTACCCACTGCACCACCGTGCCGCCCAGAACATTATCAATGTGTGTATTTTGTAACATTAGAAACCAAATGCAGCACATTATGCTTTTAACATCAAGTAAAACAAATATGGCAAATAGCTGGCCCAATCTTAGTCGTCTCATTTCTACTGAGTCCACCACAGAGCAAATAATAACATCTTCGAAATTCACTTGGTGCTCAAGCTCACATTTAATGGACAGGACTGTTAAGACTGGTAATGTGAAAAAATACACA
Source organism: Erpetoichthys calabaricus (assembly GCF_900747795.2). Taxonomy (NCBI): domain Eukaryota; kingdom Metazoa; phylum Chordata; class Cladistia; order Polypteriformes; family Polypteridae; genus Erpetoichthys; species Erpetoichthys calabaricus. The sequence continues at coordinate 65,697,951 of NC_041411.2, read as the reverse complement.
GCACATCGGGGTAAATCCTCTGACGTTTCAATCTTTAAGCCAGTGATCACCCCCCTTTTCTATGCCCCGCACCCCTAGGCAATGTTTGATTTGTGTTTGCACCCCATCTAAAACTAATATTACACTTGAAGAGGAAGATGTCAAATTTGTCGTTTTTGAACCACATATAGTACTGCAGATAAACAAATTGCACTCAAAAAATAAGCTTTTAACTCAGTGCATACAACTTAAATGCAAATTGAGCAATTTAATTTTATAAATCTCAATAACACTGAGATTTAATCAAGCACCATGAGGAAATGACACTCAATCAACAATCGAGAGGTTCGGGGGACTGGAAAACATTGTGAAGCAAAGGTGCCGGCACGCTGCTAATCGATGAAACACAGTCAGCGATCTTTGTCCCTGCACTGCAGTTCAAAAACAGATGAGCTGCACAGTTAAAATTGCTGCGCTACTGCCAGGACCGCCAGCAGGAGAGATTTACAGTGTGTAAAGAGCAGAGGGAGCATGTGCTGAAAGCATGTTGCTGCACCCACCACATGACGGACCACCTGGATTGGGACCCGAGTGCAGGGAGTGACACCTCAGCACCACCCTGGAACAGTGCAAGGTTTTTAACGGCAGGTGCTGCATTGAAATTCAGTCCCCCTTGTCCCCCTCCTTGTCAATCAAACCTCAAAATCAGTGACGTTTCACCATCAGGGCTTGCACAGAAATCAATACTAGATGTCGTCCTTCTCTACGGATTACTGCAAGGTCCAAATTCCATTCTCTTAAAAAAACGTATTGGCTTTCACAAACGCTCCGCACCCGTGAGAAGGTACATTTCTGCGGCTCATTCACAGGTGACAATTGTGCGTACAATACTTGATTCTTTTCTTATCCTAGAACAGGCACACTAACTAATAAATGACCTGCAAATGAAGGCACACTGCAAAACACCAACCGCACAACGATAAAGTCAGACAACACACCTGACTTAATTTTGGTGAACTGCAACCCTTAGCCTTTCCCTGAAATGCCATCTCACACCCCAGGTTGGGAACCCTTATGTGATTCAAGAGGCGTCAGTTCAGTATATCTTCTTCACGTGCCTCATTTGGCATTTAAAGCCGAATTGTTACTAACATTGCTGTTAGAAAGACAAAACATTTGCTCACAGATTCTCCTGGGGACCCCCACTAGCCCAGGGCCAGCGACAAATGCTCCCATCTTCCCTTCCTGTAGGCACCCCTGGTTTTAAATGCTTTGCTTTTCCTGTTTGACCTTAACATATTGTTCTTTACTGCTTTCTTAAGAACATTACATGATAGTGCTTGCCTCAAACGGCTTTATATACCCCAAAAGTAACACTGATTGATGACTTACTGAAATGAAAAAAATTGCATGCCATAAATGAGTCACATTACTTATAGCGAGAATTTAAGCATAGTGATATTACAGTCAGATAAGGTTAACACTTGTCTGCTTGTCTCTTTATAAAGACAACATAATGGCCGTAATCGATGCGCTATCTGACCTTTTTTTTTTGTTTTAGCTGTTGACCAATAAAAGACGATGTGACATTGCATAATATTCTCAGACCTCCATAATCCAATTCATGCTACCTCTTGAAAGAAGCACTAAGGGCAGAATCATTGAAGAGAAACAAAGATATCTGGTTGGAAGGAAGAGAAAACCAATGGTTATTAACACTCACGATCCACCTAGAGTTCCCTCTAATGAAGACTGGTGTTTTTTGGATTCCCATTAATTCAATAAGTGCCCTCGTCACATCAGCTGACAGCTTATTTAATGGTAACAGTTGCAAGTAAAACAATCCAAGATGACATTTTTGCGCTCACATTAAGCTCTGATGGTTATCTTGTGGTTGAAATTGTGCTTTTGTCATTTTGACCATGTCTTAAAGCACTGGTTAATGATCTCCACTGGCCAGGATATTAGTAAGGATGAAGCACAAGCCACAAATCTGCTGCCATGGGCTCATTTTGAAGTCACTGGAATTGTGTACCATATAACCCCTTTAGGGAGTACTTCTGGGATCCACTCATGTCCATTTCTTTTGTGATGGGGTCACCTTTATCTCTTCTACCTACCTTAGTTCAGATACGTTGGGTCAATGCATGTCCTGTAATTTGTGGTTTTCTTTACTATGGCAGACCCTGTGTTAGTTTGGCTGAAAACAACATGCCCCTTACTACTTTCTCTGACAGGTACTGTATATCAAAATGCAATATATAAAAACATTTAGCTGGAACTCAAAGCATTTTTCTATGGGGTGAATTAGAAGGCTAGCTAGATGGACTGAACCAGAAGGAAGTTACAGATAACACTTCTTTTTCTAAAATTTGATATGATTTCCATCATTCCATCATAGAGGGAAAACAGCCTTTGGCCAGTCATTAAGGTAAAGAAATGAATGTTTCCATTGGTCTTTCTTGAGTTATGAAATCTATTGGACCTGCAGAAAATGGTTGATCTCTCATTCTTTGCTCCTCTTCTTGCGAAGGCAGTGCAGGGACTGTTGAAATTTAAAGGGCACCCCCAAGTGTGCACATCCTGACTTATTCAAAACAGTCTAATCCTTCATTTCTTCAAACCCAAGTGTGGGGAAAGCATCTTCTCTTCTTTAATAGGACCTCTACAGAACAATGTGAAAAGTCAGAAATACATCACATTTGAAGGTGCTGAAAAACATGCTTGGTGGAGGAAGAAAGAACTTTTGGTATAAACTGTGGACAACTATAAAGAATACTGACAGGCACACAGAATTATAAGACAGAAAGGTTCTCATCCATGCAATGCTGAGAGCCCGATGAAGGGAGAACGGTCTTTGAACCCATTAGTGTTCTTGATCGTCAGATGTGGATTTACACACAGTGTTACTAGAGGTGAACTTCACTAAGATTATACCAAGACATCTTCTGGCTAGATCCTCATGTGAAGTGCCTGCTGTGATGAAGGAAGGGCAGGACGAGGTTCAATTCCACGGGATTTCATAAAGGACAGTAACTGTTCTGGGATCTCTGCTAGTACATCCTTGGCCAGGCGGGCCATACTCAACACTTGGTTTCCAGAGCGGTCAATGTAATCTCGAAATGGCACAAACTAGAAATGACATTAAAAACAATGAAGTTAGTTTTATGTCCACATTGGTTAAGAGACTGATTCAGAACTTCAAACTTTAAAACACACATTAGGCATATTACAAAAAACTGAATTATTTTACTTAATAAACACTGCACATTAGGACGTTTATATCACTGCAAGATGCTAAAAAAATTGTCTTTAGCCATCAGATTACTGTAGTGCATTCCTATCAGGAATACCAAAAAATATAAATCAACTGTAATTAGCACAAAATGCAGAAACAAGAATTTTAACATGAAAGAGGAATCATTTATCACCAGTCCTAGCATCACTGCACTGGCTGCCTGTGTCCTATAGGACTGATTTTAAAATACTTTTACTGTATATAAGGCTCTATAAGATCTAGTACATTTTTATATTTGGGACTGCTTGTTGCCCTACTCTTCTAATCGTATCCTTAGATCTACTAACACCAGTTTGTGCCATATTCCAAAAGTGAAGTATAAAATAACTGGTGAGGAGGCTTTCTCGTTGTACACAACGAAAATATGGAACACTTTACCATTAGAAATAACACCGGGCCAGGACAGCTAAATACTTCAAAAAACTCCTGAAAACCCACCTCTTTAATCAGGCTTTCGTGGTCACTTAAGAAATCATTAGCACTGCTAACAACTATACTATACTTCACAATGAGGTGAGAAGGAAGTGTATTCTGTTCCTTAAATGCAGTTATATTCGATGTTTTATAGGCTGGTCACTAATCACTACTTTTATGTGTTTTCTTTTTTCCAGTACTCTGTTCCAGTGCGTTGTGCTGCTGCCCATTGGCCTAAGTATGCTGCAGCGACCTGAGAAGCTCAAAAGATGAATAAAGAGTTCCGTAAGAATATCCTGTTAATGGTGACACAGCTGAACTGTAGAATGGCCCCTTGGGAGGTGCTCTTGACATTTTTTTTGGCCTTGGAATGCCATAGGTTTATTTCCTCCAACATCTCAGCAACGGGAGTTTATTTTTTGCTGTCCTCCCAGGCCACCTGTCCATAGTTGACATTAAGGTTCTCTACGGCTATAAATGTTTAGTTTCTACTTTTTTTGTAATTATGTTTGGCTATTATTATTACAAAGCACTTTAAACATTCATGTATGAAAGCATGCATATAAAAATATTATTGTTAAGTGTTTTGGCTCCAGTTATCTGTTTTGCTAAAATTTTCTTCATATTTAGATTTAGTTGCCAACAGCTCAGTTTGCTGCTAAATACTGTCTTCCAACTCCTGGCATTTTCTGGTTTAAATTATACTGTGAACACATGCCTTGCATCATGGTATTGATCATATAATACACTTTATTTTTGTCTTCTGGCTGAACATTGTCTATCTGGTAGGATCCTTTCATGTGCTGTTGATTCTTGACTAACCTTACATGTCTTTGTTGGCTGGCAACACCAATCATGCAGTGGTCAAATGATCAGAGGGACAAGAGAAATAAAAAGGGCCACTCACTTACTTCAGTGCTCTAGCATTGTGCCTTTAAGCCTTTTATTTAGATGGTTTTTATTTATCCTTCTTCTTTCTTTTTATACATTTAAAAAAAATTATAGTAGATTGTGAAAATTCTTTAATTATTTTTTTGTAATTTGGCATTTTGAGATATTGTAGTGCTTTTTTGACACCTTGCCTGCGTTTTTGGGTTCTGTCTTCTGTTTTGTGTTTTAGATACTTATGTTATTTGCTAGTTTGACACAGTGGTAAAGGTTTCAGACAAGGAGGTTATGGGTTTAAATCTTGCAACTGACGCGGCGTGACTGTAGGAAAGTCACTTCACCTGTCTGAGCTCCAGTTGGACAAACAATAGAAATGTAATCAATTGTATCACAAATGTTGTAAAACACCTTGGATAAAGGTGTCAGCCAAATAAGTAAATACTTGCTTTCACTTGCCTTAAACATCTGCATTATTATTATTATCATTTCTTTGCATTTTACATTTTAATGTGAATTTCCCATTGGGATTAATAAAGTATCTATCTATCTATCTATCTATCTATCTATCTATCTATCTATCGACTTCAGTAGAATTAGTTTTATTTTTGTACCAGGTCCAGCTATGACTCTTCTCTGTGCTCTAGTGCCCCCGGATCTGCATGATCAATCTGGTTCACACTGCCAGATGAGGACAGCAACAATACAGTACATCATTTTGCTCTCCACACTTCAGACTCCGTCTCTGCACTAGAAAGACTGTCACAAGGTCACGCTGAGTGGATGTTTGACAAAAATGATAGAGAACCAAACTAAACTAGTGTTTCATTTTTATTTCCCCTGCCCTTTCTGTTACATGAAGGCTACAAGATTAGTGTTGCCATGCAACAAAGGAAGATGGACAAAGCCAGTGGGAAACGGCATTTGAAATGGGCAGCGCCCAGGCACCTACCCAACATTTATGGAACTTAAGGAAAATTTTCCCTACTACAATTCAATTTACTATAATGTCACCATAATCCTTATTATGGATAAATAAAAATAGTTCAATGCCAGTAACCAATTAAATATGACTTACAATCAGAAAATCTCTGTGTTTATTATTTTGCCATTTTAAGGTTTCTTTATCAAGGTTAGATAAATGTTACTAGTTTTTTTTTCTGTTATCTATTTGTTTTTCTTTTCATAAAACAAGGTAATGTACAATTTCAATGGTTAATAGAATATATTAAGTACTTATTTGCATCTGGGTCCAGCTCCTGATATGTTTAAGGATTTTGCTATATATTTCCCCTTGGGATTAATAAAGTATCTATCTATCTATCTATCTATCTATCTATCTATCTATCTATCTATCTATCTATCTATCTATCTATCTATCTATCTGTCTGTCTGTCTGTCTGTCTGTCTGTCTGTCTGTCTGTCTGTCTGTCTGTCTGTCTGTCTGTCTGTCTATCTATCTATCTATCTATCTATCTAGGCTTTTTGGACGATTCCCAAATATCTGTTTGGTAGTTTGACTGATAACTCGACCTCTGCATCTTATAAATGAGTGTGTGTGTGTCTTAGTGTGCTCCACAATGGCTTAGGCTGTCATCAAGGCTTGATTCCTGCCAGGGCTGGATCATAAGCTTTAGAGCAGTCGTTCTTGTCATTGTCAATGCCTTGTGTCATTTTATGTCCATTTTGCTCATTTTTGGTCTTTTGGTTATTACCATTTATGTAGTTGTTGTTTATGTTTATTCTTTGTATAATTATGTTTTTTATCAGTTTTGTTTATTGTTTAGTTTCTATGCGTGAGTGCTTGTTCTGCCATTTCCCTTGTGTTTTTAGTAAAATGGGCCCTTATGTTAATCCTGTAATTTTGGGCTATATATTTTTAAATAGACATCCTACCCCTACTTTCAACCCTAAGGTTAAAAATTAATATTTATCCCTAATGTTAAGTTTATAATTAGAGCACTGATGTTAAATAAGTAACCAGGGCAAAAAACAATAACCCTAGGCTAGTCCCTTTTTAATATATAATATTAAATTTGATTTGTTTTCAATAGTGTTTCTTTAAATACTTTTATTAAAATATTTATACACCTTATTAAAATTATTATTTTTTTAAACTTATGATACAGTGGATAGTTTTTAGGAATTCCTGATATTTATAAATGTTTTGATAACATTATAATTAGAGTGAGTAATATATTTATAATAGGTATTTATTTAACACTCTATTGCAAACAACATCTGCTTTATTAAAGACTTCATTGGTTGTATTTATAATTGATTAAAATTAAAATTTAATACTTAAATCAGTGTGTCCGTACATTTCCCCTTTGGGGAGTAATCTCCACTAACCTAACCCCACTTGCCAATTACAGCAAAGAATTGCCCTAAACCCTATAAAGGTTGAGAAAAACCCACAGTCCCTTGCGGTTCATTGAATGTGCTGCCATTGCTAAGTTTGCTGGTGTTTTTTGCTTCTCATTGGATTTTAACTCCTGATTATGTTTTGTATAAGGTATTGGAACATTGTTTGATACAGAGTTGCCTCTTGTGCTCTTTGAAGCTTCACTGCTTTTCAGAGCACTTGTTTTGAAAGTAATTCTTTCTATTTAATAAAGATTTAATGTTTGCAGTAATTGTGACTAGCTGGAGTTTGACAGCTGCCCTCCTCTAGTGGACATTTCTGAGATTTTTGGAGACTATTCTACTTAGTAATTCTCTAGTTCATAACAGAACCTCCTGTCAGTCTCTGTTGAAGTTCTGCTCTTAGCCATATGAAGGCTCATGGGAATAGCTGTCTTTTGCAGTACATTGTATGCACTTTGTGGTTGATGAGTTTTCCCTTGTTATTGCTGTTTCTTGTATTTACTTTTTTTTTGACTATTTTGCTTCTATTTTTTGGGATTCTTATTTCTGGATAGTGTTTTGGGATTTGTTTGTTTAAGATTGCTATGTTTTCAGATCATTTTTGCCTCTATTTTGCTGTAATAGCCTTTTGCTACTGAATATTTTATTTTGATTTTTGTGGAATACATCATCTTTAATAAAGATTTCTTTGTTTATTCTTTCTTCCACAAGTTGGAGGTTTATGGTTGTTCTTTCTCTGGTGTGGGCTCGGGCTAGATTTTGTGAACATTACATATATTTTTGAAATTTTGAAGCTAAGCATGTTTTTGAACAGTGTAGGCCAACGCCAGCCACTGAAGTGGGATCTCAGGCTGCCTTTGGGCACACCCTTCTTGGCAGGCATGTGGGAATTCTGGCCTGCTTCCCTGGCAATGCTTGGAGGCCTCACACCATTTTGGGTCAATGGATCACAAAACCCCTGTGTTTGCAGGTTTTCATTTCAACCAATTCTAGTTTTCACTCCTACCCTAATTGAGCAACTTCTTATTTCCCAATGTTTTAGTTTCAATTCAAATATTAAAATAACTGGGATTGCTATGTTTTAATTTGGTATTTCTGAAGCATTAATATATCTATTATGTTGAGATAATTTAGGGTATCCTGGATTTAAAAGAATTAATTTCATCATCATGATTTTCTTTCCCCTTTCTCAGGTGTTGTAGTTATTTCAGCCGTTACCTCGCAAGTGGGTCTGATACTGAATTAATGGCAGTCTTTTAGCATGTCTGCCTCAGTGCCTGCTCCACTGCTTGTTAACTGTTGTTATATCAGGATACTGTTAAGGGAGCAAAGCCCATAGCAAAAAGGTCAATTGCTAGGAAAATAAATGGCAAAAATAATAATTTCCTAAATTTCATATAAATTGTAGTGGGGCAAAATGATGGATCAGGACAAGATAGGGGTGCCAACTGGGCAACATACCCTGCTTAATTAGAATAAAAAATTCAGAAAAGGTAAAGAAAATTAAGCAGTTTAATATGCTGTTTTAAATAGAAAACAGTTCTCCTAGTAGGACATTGTGATTTAGGATTCAGGCTCGAATCAGCACAGAAGCAAGGTCCACATCAGAATGCGACGGTATCTTCCATTGTCGCTCTGTCTGTACATTGTGTGGACCCGAAGGGGCTTATTTCAGTCTTGTGCTCCCTAGGGGGCACTTTCTCAAGACTGTGAGGGAAGAAGGAGACAAGTCTGTTAGCGGCAGCACCCTCTCTTCTCCTGGGGTGGTACTACTTACTTTAGGTGAGCCCGGAAGGTGACGATCTGGTGCACATGTGTGACAAAATGCTAATCTACTAAAAAATAATTTTAAATGCTGAATAAGATAGAAGAAGAAGAAAAAAGACCATCTAGTTAAACAATAAGATCAGTAAGCGGTAAAATGACTCCCTGATCGTGAAACTCACTGAAACAAAAAGCTGCAGCCACACAGGGCTGGGACAAGGGTGAGGCAAACAAGACACTTGCCTCGGGTGAACAATGGGAAAGGGTGCCAAATTGATGAAAAATGAAAATTAATAAATAGCTAAATTAAAAAAACAAAAAAGCCAAATGTATATTGCAATGTTCGTCAAATACCTTAAATAAACTGACGATTTGCATCGGATGTTCTCGCTCAATACTCTCGTTTCCTCGTATGATATCGCCCTAGTAAGCGGTATAATATAAACATGCCTTTGGGCATATTCGTTGTACATTAATGTGCATTATTTGTGCAATGTGCTAGAATGAAAGCGAGCAGAAGGTATTATTTTAAATACATTAAACTTAAGGTAAGTTCTCTATTATATCCATCCATTATCCAACCCGCTATATCCTAACTACAGGGTCACGGGAGCCAATCCCAAACAACACAGGGCACAAGGCAGGAAACAAACCCCGGGCAGGGCGCCAGCCCACTGCAGGACACACACACACCAAGCACACATTAGGGTCAATTTAGGATCACCAATGCACCTAACCGACATGTCTTTGGATTGTGGGAGGAAACCCACACAGACACAGGGAGAACATGCAAACTAAATGCAGGGAGGACCCGGAAAGCGAACCTGGGTCTCCTTACAGCGAGGCAACAGCGCTACCACTGCGACACCGTGCAGCCCTCTCTATTATATAAATTTGTAAAAATGTTTCATTGTATGTTACATTATATTACGATTGCAATATTATTTTCCATTTATATTTGTAATGTAATAGTTTCAAAAAGCAGGCAAAGAGGTTAATTCCAGATCTTAAAGCAGCTACATGTTTAGATCTTTTAAAAATGATTCATGAATATAGTTTAGTTCAGTCCTATCCAGATTTAGAAGTTGCATTGAGAATATTCCTAACACTAGCTGTTACTGTAGCTTCTGGTGAAAGAAGCTTTAGTAAACTAAAAATTATCAAAACATATTTAAGATCGTCACTTGCTCAGGAAAATTTGTCAAATATGGCAATTTTATCAATCGAACAGGAATTGACAAAACAAATTAATTTTGATAAAATAATTGATGAATTTCCTTCACTAAAAGCAAGAAAAGTAAAACTTTAAAAAAAGATTTTATATTGGGCATTTATTTAATTATTTACTCATTGTAATTATATTAAATTTAGTTTTGTCTAAAGTATTATTAATATTATTTTGTCTCTATTATTAAATTAAATTACTGAAAAATTTGTAATATTCTAATTCATCTCATGTGTAATACTTATTTTGTTATCTTTTGTTAAGGTTGGTGTGATTTTATTTTTAATATGTGCATTTTTATGTTCCTGTTACTATTGTACTATACTGTGATTTTTTATTTAATAACTAGTCATTATGCCCGTTACAATAACGGGCTCTAGAACAGTAGTGCATAAACATTAGTAGGAACAGTCTATATTAAATGGCAAGGGACTTTGACCTCATTCTTTTTGTTGGTCGTATTTTTCTTTCTTTCAGCCTTTCTTTTGTTGATGTTTACTTGCTGAGCTGACCGTTCTTCGTGGGCTGCCGCCATGTATTGTGTATCTTTAATTTTCTGTGACAGTAATACTGTCTTGTACGTCCGCTGGCTTGTACGTCTGTAATATACCTTTAATTTTCTCTGGCGGTAATACAGGCATGCGCGTCGGTAATATGCCTTTAATCTCCTCTGACAGTAATACTGGCTTGTATGTGGCTGTAATATGCGTCACTGTATTGTGTACCTTTAATTTCCTCTCGCAGTAATACTGGTTTGTATTTCCGTAAAACTTTCCTCTAACTTTCTTTGACAGTAATATCGCGCATTGCACCGTGCCCCACGTAGGCTCACTTCACCAGAAGACACACACACACACGGACACCTGGACGCACACAGGGATTTTATTAAAGAGGATTTATACATTTATTTTGTTCTCAAAATCATTTACTTATTTTTATTTAATATTTATTGGTAATAAAAAACTATATACATAGGGGCTGAAATTTATCCTCCTGCCTCAGGTGAAAATACCTCTAGGCCCGACTCTGCAGCCACAGGAGGTTCCAGGACTGAACTTGAGAAGCACTGCATTAGAGGCCCAAACAAGTATGATGTCCCTTTTTTAATTCAAAATAAAAACAATACTTAGCTTCCAAACAAATACAGTATCTTATTTTTCAAAATGAAAATGAAATTACACATTTGCTAAAATTAAAAAATATTTTGAGTTTTGCGATTGCAAAATCCTGCATAATTTCTTCAGTATAGCACATACACTTCCTTACACTGCAGGGAAAGTGAATCAAGTTTGCGCTGATGCGATGCTCTTCTCTCCGCGTCTCTCTTACTCTTTTTAGTTGAGGAAAATGAGCATTCTGCTTAGCTAGCTATTCAAAAGATTATATATATATCTATACTAATTAATAAAAGGCAAAGCCCTCACTGACTGACTCACTAACTGACTGACTGACTCACTCACTCATCACTAATTCTCCAACTTCCCATGTAGGTGGAAGGCTGAAATTTGGCAGGCTCATTCCTTACAGCTTACTTACAAAAGTTAGGCATGTTTCATTTCGAAATTCTACGCGTAATGGTCATAACTGGAACCTGTTTTTTGTCCATATACTCTAATGGAGGAGGTGGAGTCACGTATCGCGTCATCACGTATTACGCCTCCTACGTAATCACGTGAAGTGAAAACAAGGAAGAGATTTACAGCACGAGTCAAACGCGGGAACGAAGGTAAATGACGTTAATTGTTGAGTGTCTTTTAATACTGTGTAATTGTTGAGTGTCTTTTAATACTGTGTAAGCATACGTATTAACAGATGTGCAATTAAACGTGTGCATTTATGGGGTGATTTCTCAGGCTAAAAGCTCGAAGTGATCACTCGAGTGAAGGCAGTTTCACAAAAAAACAGATCCTTAACAAACTGTTATTGGTATATTTTACCTCAATTTTAAAAGGTTTTCTTTTCTTCTTAATATAAATTTAAAAGCAGAACTTCGCCGGTGCGAACCGCGGGGATTTGAGCGACTGACGCATGCAGACATATTCATGAGTGCAGGTACTTCAGAAACAAAGCACCATGTAAGCCTAAAGTTTAAATTAAGTTCATAGACCTACAAAAGGTTGCCATTGATTTCAGGCAAGATTGCTTTTCTCCTGTACAACTATACGTTGCATTCTCAAGAGTGTGCTTGCACAGCTTGGTCATATTACAACCGGAGTGCTGAACTGACAAACTGGTATACAAACAGAACAATCGTAAAAACAGGATTAAATAAAAAGGCTGCTTCCGTTGGCGAAGCAACGAAAAAGGAAGACCTTATATGACGTTCGTTTATAAAACAGCGGAGAGGCTGTGTGAAGTCAGCTACACAACAAAATAGATCCTTAACAAATTGTTAGTGGTATATTTTACCTCAATTTAAAAAGGTTTTCTTTTCTTCTTAATAAAAATTTAAAAGCAGTACTTCGCCGGTGCCAAGCGCGGGGATTTCAGCGACTGACACATACAGATATATTCATGAGTGCAGGTACTATGGAAACAGAGCACCGTGTAAACCTAAAGTTTAAATTAAGTTCATAGACCTACAAAAGGTTGCCATTGATTTGAAGCAAGATTGCTTTTCTCCTGTACAACTACACGTTGCATTCTTAACAGTAAGCTTGCACGGCTTGGTCATATTCCAACCGGAGTGCTGAACTGACAATAGATAGATACAGATGTATATAGATAGATAGATAGATAGATAGATAGATAGATAGATAGATAGATAGATAGATAGATAGATAGATAGATAGATAGATAGATAGATAGATAGATAGATAGATAGATAGATAGATAGATAGATAGATAGATCTATACTAGTAAAATACCCGCGCTTCGCAGCGGAGAAGTAGTGTGTTAAAGAGGTTATGTAAACATATATATATATATACATAAACATATATAAATATATAAACATATCTACATATACACATATCTACATATACATATATATCTACATATACACATATCTACATATACATATATATATACATATATATATATATACATATACACATCCACATATATATACATATATATATACATATCAACATATATATACACATACATATACACACATACATACACACACACATACATATATACATATACACATACATATATATATACACACATACATACATACATACACACATTTATCTATATATATAAAGGAGAGTTGGGATCCGAGAGACTGTGTTTGTGTGTTTGTGGAGGGATGGAGAGTTAAGGCGGGTGTTGGAGTCACGTGATCATCTCCCCTCCCATTCACCTCATTTCATTCACTTCATTTCGCTCCGAGCTGAGCTCCTCAGCTGGCGCGGTCTTGCCATTCTTGATTTGCTTTTCACATGGCCAACTATACGTTGCATGCTCAAGAGTAAGCTCAGCGCACAACTTGCTCATATTACAACCGGAGGGGCGAACTGACAACATGGTATACAAAGAGATCCTTAACAAATAATTATTGGTATAATTTCCCTCAGTTTATTATTTAAAATTTTAAAGCAGTACTTTGCCGCTGCGAACCACGGGTATTTTGCTAGTCTAATATATATGTGGGGCAATTCTACATTTTGAAATACAAGTTGCATCCAGTCTTTCACTAAGGTGCCATGAAGATCAAGGTAATTGTATTCTGTTTTCCATTTGCTTGTACAGGACACTGTAACTGCCATAGTTTTCCATAGAGATTCAAAATAAAATCAACATGGTATAAGTCAACTAGCTTAAAGGAACATTGTGAAGACAACTTGCGTTGTTTGGAAATATTAAGAAAAATAATCTTTTTATGTTTTCTTTGCCTGATTTGCCCTAAACATGCGCTTAGCCCTCCTACTGGGTAACTGAGACATTCGGCTTCAGCTTCCCATAACTCTACCGTGGAATGAGTGGATTCAGAAAATGGATGGCAGTAGAATCTAATAACATTGTAAGACAATGGATTTTTGTTTTGCTCAGACTGCTAGTGCGTGAATTGTTTTAACATGAGTTTCTAGGAGGCATCTTAAAGACTTGAACAAAAGGGTAAGATTCAATACTTGTGCAGTATATATTGTACGTTAGATTTAGTGTGACATTACTCCACACTGCCATGGACTATTGTTCTATCAACTGATGATTCCTGTCATGTAACAAAAGTAATATAATAACAACCGTCACTCAAGTGATTGTTCTCTGCTTATAAAAACAATAACCTTGAGAGAAACAAAGAGTAAAAAGCAGAGCCAAATGTTTAAAACATAATGTAAACCACGATAATGCTTACAAAAGATGGGTGAAACAAAGAAACGTGTTATGTTAATTACAAAAAAATAAAAGATGTTAACAAAAAACATCAAAAAAATTGTCAACCAATAATATAAAGAATAACTCTGGACAATCAAGATCTTGTCTTGCGGTGTTTTATTTTTTCATGCTGATTTCAGAAATGTACTCAGAATTTTTCTTTTACCCAAAGTTTTTGAGTTGCGTCTTTTTTTTTTTAAAGGCAGCATATTCAGTTGTCACGTACAGGCGCTTAGGGGGCAGACAAAGGGTCCACGTGAGGGTGAAATAATGAAAGATAAGGGATTGGAACAGAGTGCTAATGCCTTTCTCCCTCTTTTAACAGAACAACAGAGGATTAACAATTCTTTTCCATCCCCAATCCCAACCTGTTACTATCTCCTACTGCTCCTCATAAAAACGCCACTTGCCACTCACCTCTGATGATGTCACTTCCTGTCTGCCCTCAACTTCCTTCCTGCTGCCATTGTTTAAATAGCACCCATTGTCTTTCATGAATTGTTGAATGGTTTTTTTCCAATTTTGACAGCAATTTCAGTCCTTTTTGACTACTTGGCACGCCGGATATTAAGCTTCCTCAAATCTTTTTCTGGGTTTTTGCCTATTTATTTCATCACATGGTATATAAGCCCTTATTATGGTCCATGGGTTATTTAAAGTTAAATTACAGATTAAGATGATTTTATTGCTGTTTGTGAACTTTTTATAACTTTCCACATTAAGCTCAGAATTATGAAGAACTTTGTAAATCCAATGGATCAAAATGGACTCGGAGTCATATAAGTAAGAGAGACATTTCCCAGGATTAGTGATGCCAAGATCAAAGAGGGAATTTTTTGTAGGACCTCATATTAGGGAACTGATTGAAGATGAGGATTTTGATGACCAGATGAACCAAGTTGAGAAAGCTGCGTGGCAGTCTTATTAGAGTATTTGCTGGAACGTTTCCAGAGAATCATAAAACAGACAGCTAACAAGTAATAGTAGTTGACTGTTTGAAGTTGTACAAAGCCATGGGATATAGCATGTCTTTAAAAATTCATTTCTTATTCTCATCTGGACTCTTTTCCCTCGGTATTCTCAAGAGCAGTCAGTGACAAGCATGGCAGACAGTTTTATCAGGACATTTTCTGAAATGAAAAAGCGATACCAAGGCAAGTGGAGTCGTGCTGTGCTTGCTGACTACTGCTGGACCCTAAGGAGGGAGATTCTTGAGGGCAAGTATAGTGGACAATTGTACACTTTCACCTTTTGGGTGAGATGCTTTGAGCATGTACAGTTAGGTCCATAAATATTTGGACAGAGATAACTTTTTTCTAATTTTGGTTCTGTACATTACCACAATGAATTTTAAATGAAACAACTCAGATGCAGTTGAAGTGCAGACTTTCAGCTTTAATTCAGTGGGGTGAACAAAACGATTGCATAAAAATGTGAGGCAACTAAAGCATTTTTATAACACAATCCCTTCATTTCAGGGGCTCAAAAGTAATTGGACAAATTAAATAACTGGAAATAAAATGTTCATTTCTAATACTTGGTTGAAACCCCTTTGCTGGCAATGACAGCCTGAAGTCTTGAACTCATGGACATCACCAGATGCTGGGTTTCCTCCTTTTTAATGCTCTGCCAGGCCTTTACTGCAGCGACTTTCAGTTGCTGTTTATTTGTGGGCCTTTCTGTCTGAAGTTTAGTCTTCAACAAGTGAAATGCCTGCTCAATTGGGTTAAGATCAGGTGACTGACTTGGCCATTCAAGAATTTTCCACTTCTTTGCTTTAATAAACTTCTGGGTTGCTTTGGCTGTATGTTTTGGGTCATTGTCCATCTGTATCATGAATTGCCGCCCAATCAATTTGACTGCATTTAGCTGGATTTGAGCAGACAGTATGTCTCTGAACACCTCAGAATTCATTCAGCTGCTTCTGTCCTGTGTCACATCATCAATAAACACTAGTGTCCCAGTGCCACTGGCAGCCATGCACGCCCGAGCCATCACACTGCCTCCACCATGTTTTACAGATGATGTGGTATGCTTTGGATAATGAGCTGTTCCATGCCTTCTCCATACTTTTTTCTTGCCATCATTCTGGTAGAGGTTGATCTTGGTTTCATCTGTCCAAGGAATGTTTTTCCAGAACTGTGCTGGCTTTTTTAGATGTTCTTTAGTAAAGTCCAATCTAGCCTTTCTATTCTTGAGGCTTATGAGTGGCTTGCACCTTGCAGTACACCCTCTGTATTTACTTTCATGCAGTCTTCTCTTTATGGTAGACTTGGATATCGATACGCCTACCCCCTGGAGAGTGTTGTTCACTTGGTTGGCTGTTGTGAAGGGGTTTCTCTTCACCATGGAAATGATTCTGCGATCATCCACCACTGTTGTCTTCAGTGGACGTCCAGGTCTTTTTGCGTTGCTGAGTTCACCAGTGCTTGCTTTCTTTCTCAGGATGTACCAAACTGTAGATTTTGCCACTCGTAATATTGTAGCAATTTCTCGGATGGGTTTTTTCTGTTTTCGCAGCTTAAGGATGGCTTCTTTCACCTGCATGGAGAGCTCCTTTGACCGCATGTTGTCTGTTCACAGCAAAATCTTCCACATGCAAGCACCACACCTCAAATCAACTCCAGGCCTTTTATCTGCTTAACTGATAATGACATAACGATGGACTTGCCCACACCTGCCCATGAAATAGCCTTTGAGTCAATTGTGCAATTACTTTTGAGCCCCTAAAATGAAGGGATTGTGTTCACAAAATGCTTTAGTTGCCTCACATTTTTATGCAATCGTTTTGTTCACCCAACTGAATTAAAGCTGAAAGTCTGCACTTCAACTGCATCTGAGTTGTTTCATTTAAAATTCATTGTGGTAATGTACAGAACCAAAATTAGAAAAAAGTTGTCTCTGTCCAAATATTTATGGACCTAACTGTATATATACTGTAAATGTACATTTACTGTAAATTTTAATTGTGTCACTTCAAATGCTTGTGTGATAGAGAAAGCTTTGAATTCAGCACCCAAAATTCCATGAGATCCTCTTATATTGGTTCATGTTACAAAAAAGTTACATTTTGTTACCATTTGTATTTGCATACATGCATAAATGAAAAATACTTTAAGCTTGGACACATAAAGAGTGGGTGGCTCAGGGGTGGCATTGCTGCCTCGCAGTAAGGTGACAAAGTTTTGCATTCCGGTCCTCCCTCACTCCGTGGAGTCTGCATGTTCTCCCCGTGTCTGCGTGGGTTTCCTTTGAGTGCTGCGGTTCCCCCCCACAGTCCAAAGACAAGCAGGCTAGGTGAATAGGCGACGCTAAGTTGGTCCCAGTGTTTGTGTTTTCACCCTGTGATGGACAGGTGCTCTGTCTGGGGTTTTGTTCCTGACTTGCACCCTTTGCTAGCTGGCATAGCCTCCAGTACCCCTGCAACCCTGGTCTGGATCAGGCAGGTTAGAAAATGACATATAAAGATTTGCAAAAAAAAAAAAACAAGAGACCAAAAAAATTTACTGACAATTGTATATAAAAAAGAAAATGAAAAATGCAATAACTTGAAAAAATAAAGACAAAGCAATGATCTGAGAAAAAGGAAATATAATTAAACTGTATATTGGGAAACAAAGGTAAATATTAGAGAACAGTCAGTCATTCTCTAACCTGCTCAGTCCTTTAAAGGGTCACGGGGGGTGCTGGAGCCTATCCCAGCTAACATAGGAGCAAACCCTGGACAGGATGCCAGTTCATCACAAGGTGAATGTGCGCACACGCACACACACACACACACACACACACACACACGCACGCACCCAAACACACACTATAGGGTGGTCCAGATCTAATTATGCAATTTTCCTTATGGTATAACTTAAGTTTATTACATAGAGAATGCACAGCACCTGCCCTGCACATAGAGATTTCACTTAAAATTCTGTTTGTTGCCGATAGATGGCAGCACCTGCCCTGCATTCCAAAATGGCGGGGAGACTGTTGTCAGTCGAACAGTTGCATAATTAGATCTGGACCACCCTGTAGTATCTCCAATCCACCTAACCTGCATGTCTTTGGACTGTGGGTGGAAACCAGAGTGCCCGGAGGAAAGCCCCGCAGACACAGGGAGAGCATACAAACTCCGTGCAGGGAGGACTCGGGCGCAATTCCTGGTCTCCTTACTGTGAGGCAGCAGTGGTACTATCATGCCACTGTGCTGCCACGTATTAGAGAACAAATAAGGTAAAAAATTAAATAACCTCATCTAGAAAGATCCAACAATGCAAATGTAGAACAAAGCAGAAAGTAATATATACAAAAAATGAATAACAAAAATCTTTTCTAGAGCAAAAAAAAACAAAAATGTTGTAGGGAATCTGATGAAATAGGAGATGCAGGAGTCAAAATGATGGAGTTCATGAACACAGAGCTGTGGAATAAACTGAAGAATATTTCACTGTTGTCGCAGGTGGCTGGGAGGGTGACCCGGCCGGGACGCCCACGGAGGACCAGAAGAGGGCTTACGCCTTCCCCAGACCACGTGGGGGTGACCGCCCTGGTACCTATGAGGACCACCGGTACAGAGCTTTGAAGCTCAACCCTGTAGGGGCCCGTGGTCATCGTCAGGGGGCACCCCAATGCCTTTTTTTTTTTGTTTTGTTTTTTTTGTTTTTTATTTCGCCTTATACAATTTCTTGTATTAGGAATTTGGTAGTTTTCGCATACCCCTTGGGGTCAGAGCGCAGGGTCAGCCATTGTACAGCGCCCCTGGAGCAATTACAGGTTAAGGGCCTTGCTCAAGGGCCCAGCAGAGCAGTGGCCTTTTGGCAGTGACAGGGATTCAAACCGGCAACCTTCGGGATACCAGCGCAGCTCCTTAGCCTCAGAGCCACCACTCCGCCCTGGACCTCAGCACTTCCACCACACCCAGAAGTTCTGGGGGGAAGAGAAGCAGGGACACCCGGAGTGCTTCCGGGTGCACAGCCGGCACTTCCGCCACACTGGGGAGTGCCGGTGGAAGATTGCTGGGAAGCACCTGGAGCACATCCGCGTGGGGATAAAAGGGGCCGCCTCCCTCCGTTCGTTGGTTGGAGTTGGGAGGACGAGTAGACAAGGTCTTGGAGGAGAGGCAAGGAGGCGGTCTGAAGAAGTGAGGCATTTGAGTTGGCCTGGACTTTGGGGACTTTTGGGGGTTTGTGGTGCAATTATAATTGTAAATATGATTAATAAACGTGTGTTGGGTGACGTCAACGTGTCCGCCTGTATGTGTCCGGGCCGGCTTCCACACTGTATTGGATTTTTTTGATGTTTTATGCTATTCTCTTTCCTTTTTGTTAAAAAAAAAATAATTTTCTTTATTTTTCTCACATTTTTAAATATTATCATTGTTTACATTATGTTTTAAATTTGGATATGCTGATTTTTTTTCCCCTTAAGCTTGTTGTAACAAATGTAGCCACTATAAGCTCTTGTGTCCAATGATCTTATTGTCCTGACTTGGGAGGAAAACAGATAACTAGTTTCTTGAGTTAAACTGGGAGATGTATGCAAAAGGCAAAACAAAAATAAAACAAGGCGACCAAAACCCAGACAAGAGGCAAAAAATCAGACAAAAAGTCAAAAACCAGGAGACACAAGAAAAATATTCACAAAGAGAATTCAAAAGGGATTAGAAGGTTTAATCCGCTAATTGGATCAGGCTGAAGTGTTATCCCGTCTGCTGATTCATTTGAGGTCATGACCTCGGAGACCACGCCCCTAGAAACTTGGGACGCGACCCTGACAACAGTACACAAAAATGGCTTCCATAACAGGAAAAGGCTATAAGACCTCAAAATTTCAACTCTAATCGTGACACCTGTAATGCAAACGCAAGAAAATGGTAGGCATTGATTGACTGAGGGTCAATGGAATCAAGATAGCTGCAACTCCTACTCACATTCTTGTGGGGCTTGTCAATGATCTTTGTGGGCTAAACTGAAATGATAGGAGCAGGTCTTGCTGTAGGTTTGCGTGATTGGTATGCATTCTGGTGCTTTGTTTTACCATTCAAGGAAGAAGCCAACACCATAATAATAATCTACAGACCTCAGCAGCACAGTGATTGAAAACCTAGCCAGCCAAAAATATATGGTTTGTTTTAGAAAAGGAAATGGCTTTGCACATTAAAAACATAATGTGAAATTAAAAATATAATAATATAATATAATATAATATAATATAATATAATATAATATAATATAATATAATATCCTCTTTAATAAAATCCCTTTGTGCGTCCAGATGTCCGTGTGTGTGTGTCTTCTGGTGAAGTGCGCATGCGCGGGGCTTCTGATGAAGTGCGCATGCGCGGGGCACGGTGCGATGCGCGATATTACTGTCAGATAAAGTTACAGGCATTTTACGGAAATACAAACCAGTATTACTGCGAGAGGAAATTAAAGGTACACAATACAGTGACGCATATGACAGCCACATACAAGCCAGTATTACTGTCAGAGGAGATTAAAGGCGTATTACCGACGCACACGCCTGTATTTACTGCCAGAGAAAATTAAAGGTATATTACGGACGTACAAGCCAGCGGACGTACAAGACAGTATTACTGTCACAAAAAATTAAAGACACACAATACACGGCGGCAGCCCATGAAGAACGGTCAGCTCAGCAAGTAAACATCAACAAAAGAAAGGCAGAAAGAAAGAAAAATACGACCAACAAAAAGAATGAGGTCAAAGTCCCTTGCCATTTAATATGGACTGTTCCTACTAATGTTTATGCACTACTGTTCTAGCGCCCGTTATTGTAACGGGCTAAATGACTAGTAATATCCATTCATCCATTGTCTAACCCACTGAATCCGAACACAGGGTCACGGGGGTCTGCTGGAGCCAATCCCAGCCAACACAGGGCACAAGGCAGGAAACAATCCTGGGCAGGGTGCCAACCCACCGCAGGACTAGTAATATAATATAATAATAATATATAATATAATATAATTAAAAACATAATAATTTTACACATACAAACTGTGCGACTCTCCAATTTCATTATTCAAAGTTATTGTCTGTTTTTACCTACATTTTTATTACTCTTTAATTTAATATTGTTTTTTTGTATCAGTATGCTGCTGCTGGAGTATGTGAATTCCCCCTTGGGATTAATAAAACATCTATCTGTCTATCTATCTATCTATCTATCTATCTATCTATCTATCTATCTATCTATCTATCTATCTATCTATCTATCTATCTATCTATCTATCTATCTATCTATCTATCTATCTATCTATCTATCTATCTATCTATCTATCTATCTATCAGAACCAGTGCTTTTATGTACATTAGATCAATCTCGAAGACAACAGGCCATTCAGCCCACCAAAGCTCACCAGTCCTACCCACTTAATTCTTCTAAAATAACATTAAGTTGAGTTTTGGAAGCCCCTAAAGTGTTACATACAGAAGTGGAGGAAGAATGAGTGGCAAACAGGTTAGCATTGTGGTATTCACTTCTACTGTACTCATAACTTCATTTGGTGGGCCTCACACATCGGAAACGGTTCACTTCCTAACCGCTTTTCCAGTTTTCAGTGATTTCACCTGCATGATAGTCACACAACAGGCATTTGGGTGGAATGTGCTAAGAGCAGCGTCGAGAGTCTCTAAATAAAATGTATCTGATGGATTCATTTATCCCGACCTGCTGTTAACGCATGATGTCTGTTGCCCCCACAGAGATGTATTAAAATATTCATGCAATCCACAGGTTGAGTTTTGACATTATGAAAAGTACCAGCTGTCTGAATGTGTGACATTTGAAAATCTAATTGGTAAAAGGCAGGGGGAGCATTCTGTCAAAGAGTTCATTTCAGTTCCCCATTATGGTAAATATGTGAGAAGCTACTAATAAATACTTTGTCTGCATAATCTTTTAGACTTGCTGCAAGCAACAGCCATGCAAGCATCATCTGCTCATTGGCTCTTAATTTAAATAAGATGATTCTGGACTGAGACACCCTTTTTGTAGTACAAGTATCATTACACCATGATGTGAGTAATCAGTATATACTCTCCCATGGACTAAAACGAAGGCCTGATAATTCATATGCTCACTACTTGCAGGCTCAATGCAGATACATAAAGTACGGCTGAGTTTCATCCGATTTCAACTAGTCAGAGTCAGAAATAAACGGTGGAACACAAAAGTTCCAATTAAATTCCTTTTTCCTTGTCCACTGGAGCACAGAGAAGCCAATATCATCTTTTCCTCTACCTCTAAACACTAACTACATGTAACCGACCTTTCTGTGAGTGAGCGTCTGCTGCTGAAGCTTTTCTTTCCTTCCTCTTTGCAATATGTTCCAATGGAGTGTATTGAACTGCGGGGTATTTTGACAAGTGAGTCTTTACAAAGTATAAAGTGCTTTCCATTAGCGTCTAGAGAACTAGCAAGACACAATGAAAGATTGCCTGAAAAACGCCACATTCTAAGGAAACGGGGTACAATGTAAAACTGTAGGCTTTCTTCAAGGCGTCTAACATTGTAATGCAGCAGTTGGCTGAAATACTTTTAGGATTTCATTTTTCTAAACTCACTTTGTTGAGTTCAAGGTAGTTAAAAAAAAAAAGAAATACTATTCTAGTAGCACAAGGAAGCAACCAGCATTTGATGAGGTGCCAGTCCATTGAAGGAATTTTTTTTTTAACTAGGGGGCAAAGCCCCCTGCTCAATTTGCTCGCCATCCCCCCGGCCTTCGCTACGTGACAGCCACTTTGCGTCTCTGGATTTCACTTTCACCAAACAACAAATCTTTTAATTTTCACAGATACGCCTCTTCATTGGGAAGAAACCCTACTTTTCTCTGATGGCAACACAAATTAGACGATCTACAAGTCTCCGACTTAAAGTTTAAAGACAAACCAATATATACAGTACGTACTTCTGTCATATCACCTATGTCTATATATTCGATCTCTTTTCGCTGTTCCGTTATTTCACAGAGTAATAGTTTCCGTTTTTTAGCGCTAATGTGATCTTTACTATCAGTTTTTTGAGACTTTTGAATTTTAGTACTTTCATAATCTCTAACCTGCTCTGCATGTGCATCGCGCCAACGTTTTTGAATCTCTTTACGACGTTCTGCTTTGTCTTCTGCTCTTTGTCTTTTATTTCCGACTCCGCTTGGAGCTGAGAGCGCAGGAACTGTGTCTGACTATAGCATTCACACGAATGAGAAGTGATTGGACCGTGGGTGTGGTTGTAAATGTTTGAGAGGAGGGCGGGACTTGACAAAATCTCTTGCCAAAAAGTCTCGTCTCGCAGGATTTGAAATTATCTCGTGCTAGGATTTCCTTTTATAATAGAGAGATATGAGTATCATTTCTGAATTGATAGTCACTGAAATATACATATTATTGGAATGTGGTAGGAAACCTGAGCCAATGGAGGCACCTATGTAATAATAATAATAATATATTTTATTTATTTGTAGGCGCCTTTCTAAACACACAAGGACACACAATAGATAAAACACACATTATAACCAAAACTAAAAATACAAAAAATTAAAATCAGACAGAGCAATTATAATCAAAGAGAAAAAGCAGTCTTAAACAGAGGAGTCTTAAGTTTAGATTTGAAAAGTGAGAATGATTCAAAATGTCTAAGTTTGGATGGTAATGATTTCCAAAGCTGGGGAGCAGCGAACTGAATGCCCTGCTCCCCATAGTGGTAAGACGGATGAAGGGGACAGTCAAGTGGATGGAGGAAGAGGATTTAAGGGTGCGGGAGGGAGTGGCAGCATGGAGGAGGTCAGACAGATATGGAGGGGCGAGGTTGTGGAGATCCTTAAACGTTAACAGAAGAATTTTGAATTGATTGCGTAACTTAACTGGAAGCCAATGAAGCTGCTGCAAGACGGGAGTGATATGGTGAATAGAGGGGGTTCAAGTAATGATGCGGGCAGCTGAATTCTGGACCAGTTGAAGCTTATAACGAGATTTGTGACCAAAGGAAAGGGAATTGCAATAATCCAGACGAGAAGTGACAAGGCTATGAACAAGGATAGCAGTGGTGTGGGGAGTGAGGGAGGGGCGAATACGATTAATGTTACGCAAGTGGAAATATGCAGACCGGGAGATGTTACTGAAAGGATAAAGTACTGTCAAGGATGACACCCAGACTCTTAATCTATGGGGAAGGGGAGACAGAGGAACTATCAATAACAAAGGAAAAATGATTAGTTTTGGATAATGTTGATAATGTTGATTTTGTACCAATGAGGAGAACCTCAGTTTTGTCACTATTTAATTTAAGAAAGTTTGAAGAAAACCAGGATTTAATTTCTGCTATGCAATCAATAAGCAAGGAGCGTGGAAAGGAAACAGTAGGTTAACTAGTGAGGTAAAGCTGGGCGTCATTAGCGTAACAGTGGAAATTAATGTTAATATTTACGAAAGATATTGTAGAGAGGAAGGAGGTAAATGATGAAGAGGAGGATCCCCTGGACAGAGCCCTGGGGCACACCTGAAGTTAACAGCGGTGGGTTGGGATGTAAAAGTTTTAGGCTGAATAAACTGAGTGCGGCCTGAGAGATGGGATCTGAACCAATCCAGTAAAGTGTGGGTAATGCCAATCAAAGATAATCTAATGTGGACAGTATGTGGACATGGGGAGAATCTATGATGCAGAAATTAAGTAATTGGACAACATGCCACCCAAAATCCATCCATCCATTATCCAACCCGCTGTATCCTAACTACAGGGTCACGGGGGTCTGCTGGAGCCAATCCCAGCCAACACAGGGCACAAGGCAGGAAACAAACCCTGGGCAGGGCACCAGCCCTCTACAGGTTGCACACACACACACACACACTAGGGACAATTTAGAATCGCCAATGCACCTAACCTGCATGTCTTTGGACTGTGGGAGGAAACCGGAGCACCCGGAGGAAACCCATGCAGACACGGGGAGAACATGCAAACTCCACGCAGGGAGGACCTGGGAAGCGAACCCAGGTCTCCTAACTGTGAGGCAGCAGTGCTACCCACTGCACCACCGTGCCGTCTCACCCATAATCTATTCTATTAATCTGGTAATTTCAGGCACATTTTAAAACTTTAAGTGTTATATATTTCTGAAATGGTAGTAATTAAATGGCTAAGGAAGTATAACATTTTTAATAATAGAATGTTGTCATGTATTCACTTTTTGTTTTTGAATGAAGACTCGCACTCTCAGTTATCTCGCTAAAAAAGTGTTGCACATACAATCATGGCCGAAATTATCGGCACCCCTGGAATTTTCCCAGAAAATGCACCATTTCTCCCAGAAAATTATTGCAATTACAAATGTTTTGGTATACACATGTTTATTTCCTTTATATGCATTGGAACAACACAAAAAAACAGAAAAAAGCCAAATCTGACATCATGTCACACAGAACTCCAAAACTGGGCTGGACAAAATTATTTCAAGCATTTGATGCTCGTTTGAACTCACCTGTGGCAAGAAACAGGTGCTGGCAATATAGCAATCACACCTGAAGCCAGTTAAAATGAAGAAAAGTTGACTCAACCTTTCTGTTGTGTGTCTGAGTGTGCCACACTAAGCATGGAGAACAGCAAGAAGAGCAGAGAATTGTCTGAGGACTTGAGAACAAAAATTGTGGAAAAATATCAACAATCTCAAGGCTACAAGTCCATCTCCAGAGATCTTCATGTTCCTTTGTACACTGTGTGCAACATAATCAAGAAGTTCACAACACATGGCACTGTAGCTAATCTCCCGGGACGTGGACAGAAGAGAAAAATTGATAAAAGACTGCAATGAAGGATAGTCCGAATGGTGGATAAACAACCCCAATCAACTTCAAAACATATTCAAGCTGTTCTGCAGACTCAGGGTGCAACACTGTCAGCTCGAACTATCGGTCGACATCTGAACGAAATGAAACGCTATGGCAGGAGAGCCAGGAGGACCCGACCGCTGACACAGAAACATAAAAAAGCCAGACTGGAGTTTGCCAAAATGTACTTGAGGAAGCCAAAATTCTTCTGGGCGAAGGTCTTGTGGACAGATGAGACCAAGGTAGAGCTTTTTGGTAAAGCTCATCATTCTACTGTTTACAGAAAACGGAATGAGGCCTACAAAGAAAAAAACACAGTACCTACAGTCAAACATGGTGGAGGTTCTAAGATGTTTTGGGGATGTTTTGCTGCCTCCGGCACTGGATGCCTTGACTGTGTGCAAGGCATCATGAAATCTGAAGACTACCAAAAGATATTGGGGCGCAACGTAGGGCCCAGTGTCAGAAAGCTGGGTCTGCGTCAGAGGTCATGGGTGTTCCAGCAGGACAATGACCCCAAACATACCTCTAAAAGCACTCAGAAATGGTTGAAGACAAAGCGCTGGAGAGTTCTGAAGTGGCCAGCAATGAGTTCGGATCTAAATCTGATTGAACACTTATGGAGAGATCTCAAAATTGCTGTTGGGAGAAGGCCCCCTTCAAATCTGAGAAACCTTGAGCAGTTTGCAAAAGAAGAGTGGTCAGAAATTCCAGTTGAGAGGTGTAACAAGCTTGTGATGGTTAAGAAGAGCTTGATTTCAGTTATTTTTTCCAAAGGGCGTGCAACCAAATATTAAGTAGAGGGTGACAATACTTTTGTCCAGCCCGGTTTTTGAGTTTTGTGTGAAATGATGTCAGATTTGGCTTTTTTCCTCTGTTTTTTTGTGTTGTTCCAATGCACATAAAGGAAATAAACGCGTGGATACCAAAACATTTGTAATTGCAACAATTTTCTGGGAGAAATGGTGCATTTTCAAGGAAAATTCCAGGGGTGCCGATAATTTCAGCCATGACTGTATAGGAGCATCCAAATGGCACTGTTAAAGTGAGCACAACGATGCCAGTGATGGGGGGATTCCTGATCGCTAACAGCCTGTCTTCTCCCACCCGCAGACCATAGGATGAATCCCACAATGACCGCAGACGTCAGAGGAAGTCTCGCATCTTCAACCCCGTGGACTATTTAAACAACAGTGTCGCCTGAAGTCAGCGTTCACTTCTGGACTAATGACAGGATCAAATGAAACCCCGCAGCAAAGAGCAATTCAGACCCTTAGCCTGAGAGAGTTGTGCTAGACGATGCCCCCCCCTTTTTTTTTTACTATTTCAGCTGAGTTTTATATATTATTCAACCATAAATTTGGAGAAAAGCCAAGCAAAATGACACCTTTTATTGGCTAACTAAAAAGATTACAATATGCAAGCTTTCGAGGCAACTCAGGCCCCTTCTTCAGGCAAGATGTAATACAGAGACTGGAGTTCCCTGTGTTTATATACACACTCTAGGACAAGAAACAACATTGGTAAATATTTAAATGAGAGATTTTGAATGTAAAAAATTAATAGATTCATTCAGGCTAGGGTTAATTTAACAAGAGAGAAAAGAACAATGTATGGTCAAGATCTCTGGATAAGTTAACTGTCCAACAAAGTCTTTTGAAGTTTGTAATGAGTTTTTCAAAACAATGTGGGTCTGTAGACAAGCTGTCTGTCATTCTGAGAGATGTAAACAATCCTCATATCTGGCCATAAAACTCTTGTCTTTTATTCAATCCATGTTGTAATGTATTACATTTTAGCATGAGTTTAACTTCCCATTCTTTTCTCTCTTGCTGTGTTTTGAAGTTGCCCATAAGCACTGTGACTTTAAAGTCCTTCTCACAGTGTCCATGGCTGTTGAAGTGGGCCGCTACAGGAACATTTGTGTTGCCATGTTTAATGTGGAACCTGTGTAAGTTCATTCTCTGGCGAAGTGTTTGTCCAGTTTCTCCCACATAGAGTGCAGTGTCAGGACATTTCATGCAGAGAATTAGGTAGACTACATTAGATGATCTGCAGGAAAATGATCCCTTGATGTGATGTTCAAGTCAGCAGTGTGGTATAACTATACGGTCTGTATCATAGATGTGGGCACATGTTTTGCATCTTTTCTGTAGGCATGGAGATGTGCCATTTTCTGTTGGTTCACTTAGGGAGCCTCGGACAATTAATTGTTGAAGGTTTGGTGGTTGTCTGTATGCCAGGAGGGGAGGTTCAGGAAATACATTTTTCAGTGTTTGGTCATTGTTTAGTATTGGCTGAAGTTCTTTTATAATTTTTCAAAGTGTTTCAAGATGTGGGTTGTAGGTGACAACAAGGGGGATGCGATCCTTGTTGTCTTTGTTTTTATATTCCAGAAGGTTGTCTCTGGGTATGGCAGTAGCTCTTCTTATTTGAGTGTCTGTTGTTTTCGGGGTGTAATCTTGTCTGATGAAATCTTGTCTGAGCTCCTGCAGTTGTTGATCCCGGTCTTTTTATGGCAAAATTGGAGGAAGATTTCATGTCAATGTGCATCGTAAAACCAATGTTGTATCTCCGTTACATAGATGACATCTTCATAATCTGGACTGCCAGTGAAAAGGACCTCCTCCATTTTCATAATGAATATAATTGTTTTCACCCCAACATAAAGCTGAAGCTGAATTACTCAAAAACAGAAGTCAGCTTCCTTGACACCACCGTTCAACTGAAAGACAACACCCTTGTAACTTCTATTTTTCACAAAACGACAGACAGACGGACCTACCTGAAAAGTGATAGCTTCCACCCCAAGCATATAAGGCGCTCCATTATTTTCAGCCAAGCAATACGGTACAATCGTATTTGCTCAGACCCAACAGACTGGGATCAACAACTGCAGGAGCTCAGACAAGATTTCATCAGACAAGATTACACCCCGAAAACAACAGACACTCAAATAAGAAGAGCTACTGCCATACCCAGAGACAACCTTCTGGAATATAAAAACAAAGACAACAAGGATCGCATCCCCCTTGTTGTCACCTACAACCCACATCTTGAAACACTTCGAAAAATTCTAAAAGAACTTCAGCCAATACTAAACAATGACCAAACACTGAAAAATGTATTTCCTGAACCTCCCCTCCTGGCATACAGACAACCACCAAACCTTCAGCAACTAATTGTCCGAAGCTCCCTAAGTGAACCAACAGAAAATGGCACATCTCCATGCCTACAGAAAAGATGCAAAACATGTGCCCACATCTATGATACAGTCTGTATACCTGTAGTTATACCACACTGCCGACTTGAACATCACATAAAGGGATCATTTTCCTGCAGATCATCTAATGTAGTCTACCTAATTTTCTGCATGAAATGTCCTGACACTGCACTCTATGTGGGAGAAACTGGACAAACACTCCGCCAGAGACTGAATTTACACAGGTTCCACATTAAACATGGCAACACAGATGTTCCTGTAGCGGCCCACTTCAACAGCCATGGACACTGTGAGAGGGACTTTAAGGTCACAGTGCTTATGGGCAACTTCAAAACACAGCAAGAGAGAAAAGAATGGGAAGTTAAACTCATGCTAAAATTTAATACTTTACAACATGGATTGAATAAAGACAAGAGTTTTATGGCCAGATATGAGGATTGTTTACATCTCTCCGAATAACAGACAACCTGTCTACAGACCCACATTGTTTTGAAAAACTCATTACAAACTTCAAAAGACTTTGTTGGACAGTTATCTTATCCAGAGATCTTGACCATACATTGTTCTTCTCTCTCTTGTTAAATTAACCCTAGCCTGAATGAATCTATTAATTTTTTACATTCAAAATTTCTCATTTAAATATTTACCAATGTTGTTTCTTGTCCTAGAGTGTGTATATAAACACAGGGAATTCCAGTCTCTGTATTACATCTTGCCTGAAGAAGGGGCCTGAGTTGCCTCGAAAGCTTGCATATTTTAATCTTTTTAGTTAGCCAATAAAAGGTGTCATTTTGTTTGGCTTTTCTCTACATTCATAATGGCTAACACGGTACAACACTCTAGTACTAACCATAAATTTGGTAATTTAATACTCTTTTTAACCACCTTTCACATACTCAGAAAGAATGTGAAATGAGCGGTGCCCTCAGTAAGATGCAAATTACCATTCCTTAGAAACCCTCAGTCCAGTGCCAGTCTAATGAGTTCAGTCCGGAGAGACCCTATAGATGCTGTATGCGATTAACAATAATCAGATGGTAATAAACTTAAGGGTTATTCGGAGCGCTCTCCAAGAGTGAGAACACATCAGTGAGATTTTATTTTAGCATAATCTTAAATAAATTGTGTTTCTTTTCAACAAACCCTAATCAAATATTGAGAAGGCAGAGCTTAAAGTTTTTAATAAAAAAAAAATATCACATCAACTTAACTGTGGGAAGAGAGTGAGGATAATCGTTAGATTAAAGTGCTCACTCCTTTGAATTCTACCCAAAGAGAGCATCTGCCTCGTCGTTAATTTAATTTTTGATAATTGCATTTCCTATCTTCCTAATGGCCTTTGAAATGCTATTGCTTCAGAATACAAATGCCTTAGTGAAATCTGACTGAAGAATCCGAAGGCTGTGCAAGTGTTGAATGTCCACTTTTTGGTGGTTGGCTGCAACTCTTGTACAGGTAGTTCTGCAAATTAAATTTAATTGAAAATGTATTCCTGTTGAACATAATTTTGTTTGAACATAATTTTGTTAGTGTTAGTACTAACAGTTCCATTACACAGCTTATATGATCAGCACATTATAAGCAACAAAAAGCAATTAATTAGTTACTAATTTGCTTCACGTCAAGAAAGTTGATAAGCAATTATACTTGCCTGCACGATGTCTCTTTCTGCAAAACGCCCCCTAGATGAGACGCGTACTTCATCTCCGTCTAATTCCTCCATTGCTGCAAAGAATGAAAACAAGAACAAAAAATGTTTTTAGTGTAAAAGAAAAGACGTGTGTCTTTCAAGATGCGGAGGTGGAATCTTTGTGTAGCCTGAAAATGCACCTCCAGTTATAAATAAAAGCTGTAGCTTTCAGTGGCCAGGCATGGGACCTGCTTGCTAAACAGATAACCTAACCTGGAACTGAAAAAAGGACATGATCATCAAGGAGGCCATGCTGGATCATCATTAGTCTGGTCACAAAGGAGTCATATAATGGTATATCAAAATATAGGTAACACGCTGGCATAATACTATAAAGCAACCGTGCTAATCTTTCAACAACTAGGAGTCCTCTTTCTGAATTTCCCAGAGAAGCAAAGTCCATATTATTTGTCATTTTTATCACTGCTAAAAACAGAATTAAGCAATTAAACTGATTATATCATTTAAGAGAGACTAAGAAAAATTGCCAGTAATGTTAAATTTAAAAGTAGCAAGAACATCTTTAGTCATTTACATGTTTAAACATATATTGTGCTGCAAAACGATGTCCTAAGTCTTGTAATGAACTTTTCAAGAGGTGAATAATAAAGTGAAAGTCAATACACAGGAATATGAAGGTGAGAATTGGTGTGTTACATGTTTTAAATAAATGGTGATTGAGATGATGTTGTACATGGGTTTTCATCTTGTTCTTATGTGTGTGTTAGTTCACATTGAGTGAACCCAACTCATCAATCACCCCCACACATCCACTATATCCTCTCCTTCATATTTGCTACATATTGCCTTGGGTCCCTGTAAGTCTAAACATTTTCTTCTGATGGTGATTCCTGGGAGGAATCAAAAGCTTAGGAATAAAAAACTATTTTAAGATATCTGATTTATTTGCTCCCCTTGTGGATTTCCAGCTACAAATATATATATATATATATATATGTATGTTGTCACACACGTGCTCATGGGAGACAGCTAAAGGTCCTGAATGAAAGCAATTCAATGCCAGATCAGGCATTCTCTCACTTCTCTGCAGACCTGTTGCAGGAAATTCTGCCTGGCCCGATGACATCACTTCCGGCTCCGCCCCTATCGAAGATGTCACTTCTGGTCCCAGCCCTAATGGCACTACAGTGATCCCTCGCTATATCGCGCTTCGTCTTTCGCGGCTTCACTCCATCGCGGATTTTAAATGTAAGCATATCTGAATATATATCGCGTATTTTTCACTGCTTCGCGGATGTCTGCGGTCTACAGTACGTGTGCTTCCTCAGTTGATTTGCCCATTTGAATTCAAACAAGGGACGCATTTGAATTCAAACAAGGGATGCTATTGGCAGATGGCTGAGAAGCTACCCAATCAAAGCACGCGGTTAAGTTCCTGTATGCTGCTGATTGGCTCAGCAACGGAGTGCTGCATTAACCAGGAAGTCTAATCTCACTCATTCAGCATTAACGCACGTTACTGCTAATGCTTCAGGATTGCAGTAAAGGTAAAAGTTTTGGATATGTTGAAGGAAGGAAACAGCTACACCGCTGCAGGACACCATTACAGCATCAATGAGTCCACGATTCTTTTTATTTAAAAAGGAGGAAAAGCATATAAGATCTACGGCCGCAGTGTCCTTTAACCAGGGCGCAAAACGAGTTGCAAGTGGACGTGATAAGGCAGTAGTCTGGATGGAATCTGCTTTAGGGATTTGGATTGAAGAGTGATGGAAGAAGAATAACGGTGGTGCTAAACAGTCGCCTGAAGAGGCTCCTTTAGAAGAGCTGTAACGCTATCCTTTGTTGTGCAGTAAAATTAAACTCATCATTATCAGACAAGTCGTCGTGTCATTGTTGGTGAGTAACCATAATTAATTATTTACGTACAGTACTTATTACATGTACATAGTTTAGTGTCGCTGTACACACATTTTACTATATACAATTTTTCTTGCATTGTACGTATTTATTGCTGGTGGCCTGTCTGTCGTAATGGCTGTAACATATGTGATATCGGAGACGCTCGATATCTTTAAAATAATATTTAGGTTTTACTGTATGTAAACTGTGATTACATACATAATTTCAACGAATCTTAACTAATATCTAAGAGAATACAAAGGGTTTATGCTGTATAATTGTGCGTGAAATGTTTATAATAGTGTGGGAGAGTTTATAAGGGCTTAAAATATATAAAAATAACCATATAAACATATGGTTTCTACTTCGCGGATTTTCTTATTTCGCGGGTGGCTCTGGAACGCAACCCCCGCGATGGAGGAGGGATTACTGTACTTCCAATTCTGGCCCTACTGATGACATCACTTCCTCTGCTTTCTTTTAAAGCCGCGGTCTTTTTACAAGTAATCAGTTCTGCTCTGGACTCCAATCTGTATAATTTAACATATCAATTCAATTGTCTAAGTTTGTGACAACAACAACAACAATATTTATTTATATAGCACATTTTCATACAAATGATATAGCTCAAAGTGCTTTACAGGATGAAGAAAGAGGAAAAAGACAAAATATAAAAATAAAATTAGGCAATATTAATTAAAATAGAATAGAAGTAAGGTCTGATGGCCAGTGTGTGTGTTTGTGTGTGTGTGTGTACGTATGTACTATTTATGTATAGTTGAACCTCATTAATTGAGAACCTGATGATCCGGTGTTTAAATTAATTTGGACTGGAATTTATATCATGGGAAAAATTCTAACTAACTAGAAAAAATAAATGGAATAAATTATAAAAATACCTGATTTATAAATGGTTTGTTGCCAAATGTACAATTTACCAGTGTAAGTTCACCTTGCTAAGTTTTTCTTACCAATGCCATTGTAACCAAGAAGAGCAGGCATAAAGAGACTTCAGCTAGTCTATGCATACTAAGCGCTAACTGCCTGCTGCACTGGGTAAGAGTGAATATGGTGGTGTGCTGTAACAGGTGATCCGTGATGGGAGGCCATGCCATCTTGGAAATGACTCACCCACTAGTCCCTCTCCACTACTACAGGAACACAAATCAGACACTTGGGTACTGCAGTCAGACAACAGCTGCAGCTGGCATTGTCCACGCATACACCTCATCTCAATTCTTTATCCATAGTTTTGTTTTGTTTTCACTTGTGCTTCTATCTATCTATCTATCTATCTATCTATCTATCTATCTATCTATCTATCTATCTATCTATCTATCTATCTATCTATCTATCTATCTATCTATCTATCTATCTATCTATCTATCTATCTATCTATCTATCTATCTATCTATCTATCTATCTATCTATCTATCTATCTATCTATCTATCTATCTGTTATTTGTAGTTGGGTTACCAGAGGATGACAACAATATCAAAGAGTGTTACAGGGATGATGGGACAAAAAGTGAATACCTTTTTTTCACATTGATAAAGGGTTAAAAGATTGCTCTTGAATTAGAGGTGGCAAAACAAACTCTTTGCATTGGACAATATATAGGTAAGCAATCAAAAGTTTATTTTAAAAAACAAAGTATGTTAAAGTTAGCTTCTAGTAAATCCAGGCTTTCACTAATCTGGACACAGTGCGGTCCCATCAAATCCAGATTAACAGGATTCTGCCTTGTGATAAAATCATTTAAATTATTTTTTTTCCCACGCCAACCAACACTCAATACCCCCGAATGACAAAGAAAAAGAATTTTAGAAATTTTTGCAATATCCCATTAACACCTGTGTTTAGATTCTTCACTATGACTCTTAAAATTTGGCTCGGGTGCATCTCATTCTGTTCATCGTTATTGAGATGTTTGTACATCTTGTTTGAAGTCCACTAGTGCTCAGTTTAATTAAACTGGACAAGATTAGGAAAAGCACACACCTGTACATACACACCGGATGAAATTTAAGTAATCACTGTGAACCTCAGCATTAACCTTTGCAGTGCACCATGAAATGCATATATTTCTGTTGTATGCCATTTGGTATGGGATTTGTAAAAGCAGTGGTAATGTTTGTGATATGCAATCTGTTTTAAAATTACTAAAAAGTTTGTGATGCGCCATCTTTTGGAATGACAGAGACATAGTAACTGGACAGACCCACACTCATATATCATTTTATTAAGGTGGATCTTAAAAACATTTTCGTATTGTACTAAATTGTATTCAGTAAATGCTGATTTATATACCTAGCAATTGCCTAAAAAACAAAATGTATTCATTTGCCATCTTTAAAGTGTGTATACATTTTTGAAACACCCAGTAAAAATACAGCATACGTTTTAATATTTTTGGACTCAGCTGTACTGTACCGTTCAGAATAAAAAAACACATCGCACATCCTGCTAGATGATCTTTCTGCCTTTTGCCAAAGAACTGAAGCCTTATTCTAGCACTGGGGTACATATTAAGGCCATATAAAACAGAATTTTTCTGCTTTATTGAGCTCTAATACTGTCAGAGGCCATCATCAGCAGAAATAACAGTCCCAGCTGCAGCATCTGGGACTGTTTGATGTCAGCATCACAGTGAATATTTCTGAGGCACTGCCTAGCCTGAAGTTCCATTCAGAGCCCTGCTTGCTGACATGTGTATTTATATCTCGTGAATTAATAAAGAAAAAAGATTCCCCTGTGGTTTCCAGAAGCAGATGGTCTCCAAGTGAGGGCAGGAAAGGAATACAGAGACCTGCTCCCCGTGGGACTAGCTGTGCAGTAGCAGCATCTGCTGTCAAACGGAAGGTACCCTGAGTCTTTCCTCACACTTGCTCTCAGTCCAACCCCTGTCAGACCACCATGAAGAAAACACCAAAAACAGAGTTGTCAGGATTAATAAAGAGGTCAGCCTTTGCCCCAATAAAAAAAAAGATGTTCAGTGATCCATTTTTTTTTGACATGTTAACACAATTTTCTTCCAAGCCTTAAAATTCTTACAACACACACATATAACCTTTAATATAATCTCCTTCATGATTTTCTGACTCACTTATTATATTAAAGTAAAAAGCCAGAACCTATGACTACGAAGTCAGTTATTGACCTTTGGTCGACAGGTACTCTGGTACCAGCCACATTATGTTTGACCACGGAGTTTGTGGAGAATCCGTAAGCATCACATAAATCCATAAACAATTCACATAAGATCAGACAGGCCATTGCTCTCATTTTCACTCCTCCAGCTCTCCTCATCATTTCCCCTCTGGAGTGGATTGCTGATGTCTCCTAGTATGACCGCTGAGTCAGTAGGCTGCACTCTTTTGATCACTGAATCCATCGTCTCTTAAAAAGCAGAACGCTGCAAAAAGCTGTTAGAAAACAACAATCAAAGGCTATCAACTAGGCTACGTTTTTGGGGTATGGCATTAAACCTGTTTACCCACACTCTTTAACATAATGGTTCTTTTCTAGATTGTGTAGTTCCTCATAGAATTATGACTTGACCAGGCACCATGTCATTATGGGAAGAGTTCTTTGCTTGTTACGTTGGTTCTTTGTGCTTTGGAAAACTTTGTAATATGTAGAAAAAATTTTTTTAAAGTATGGTAAGCTGCAGGAGGACACTAACGATTAAGAAAACCTCGACTTAGCCAGTGTTACTGGACATATGCAGTAAGAGTCTTTTTAAAATTATGAGCCACTGATATTTCATTTACATTACATTTATTTTTCTGACGCCTTTATCCAAGATGATTTATAACATTCATGATACAATTGGTGACATTTCTGCTAGTTTTCCAACTGGAGTACAGGCAGGTCATGTGACTGAGTCATGGCCACACAGTGTCAGTAACAGGATTTGAACCCACAACCTCAGTCCGAAGCCTTAACTGCTACACCACACTGCTAGCTGTTTCACAATATCTGTTACCATCAGGTCAAAGTTATTTACTGTATGGAGCTTGTTACGGATCTAAAAAAATAAAGGTTCTTTGTCGATGAGTCTTCTGGGAACTAAAATGGTTCCCCTATGGCAGGGGTGTCCAACTCCAGTCCTGGTAGGCCGCAGTGGCTGCAGGTTTTCATTCTAACCCTTTTCCTAATCAGTGAGTAGTTTTCCCTGCTAATTAACTCCTTCTCCCTTCATTTTAATAGCCCGTTTTTTAAGGATTCAGTCCTCTGAATTGATCTGTTTGTTCATTAAATGGCAGCCAAACAGAAATGAGATGTGAAACGAGCCAACATATGACCAGCTACATTGGAACGTCAAACTCCAGCCAATTTCACTCCAACCAGTTTAATGAGAAGCCGATTCTTGCTGTTAATTAAAGCCGTTATTGAATATCAGAACTTGTTGCTGCTCTCATTCTGCCACAGCAGACTGTTGATTTTCTGATTTTTCTAAGACCACCGTCAAGATGTTTTGGTGACCTGATCAGACCAACATGACCAAAACCTTCACCTTTCCTTATTTTCAGGTTAGCTGATCAGGTGGCGGCTTGTTTTGTGTCTCATTATTGTTTGGCTGCTCATTAAGGAACAAGAAACAACTTAGACAGGGGTCCCAAACTCTGGTCCTGGAGGGCCCCTGTGGCTGCAGGTTTTCATTCTAACTCTTTTCTTAATGAGTTATCTGCTTTTGCTCTCAATTAACTTCTTTTGAATTCATTTTATTTGACTTGCTCTTGAAGACTCAGACTCCTTAATTGTTTCTTTCTCCTTAATTAGCTGTTAAACAATAATGAGATACAAAAATGAACCAAAACATGACCAGCAAACTGTGTCCATCATACAATAACTGAAAATAAAGAAAGGTGAAGATCTCAGGAATGCTGATCTGCTCAGGTCCCCAACACATTTTAACAGAGCTCTTAGAAAAGAGAAAATGAACAATTTCGGAAATGTATGCCATTGAACAATGAGAGCAACAACAAGCCGTTGAATTAAAGAACGGGTTTAATTAACGACAAGACTCGGCGACTAATTAAGCAACTGGTTGGAGTTTGAGGCCCTGACTTAGTTGGTCTTCTGTTGGCTCCCTCACTTCACATTTCGTTTCTGTTTGGGTGCCATTTAAGGAAAGAAATGAAGCAATTCAGTGGAACGATGAAGAAATTCAAGGGAACAAATCTTAAAAAAAAAAACAAGTCAATTAAAATTAATTCAAAAGATGTTAATTAGCAGCAAAAACAGTGCATTAATTAAGAAAAAGGTTAGAATGAAAACCTGTAGCCACTGGGGCCCTCCAGGACCGGAGTTGGGGTCCCTTGAACTAAGGGGTCTGCAGCACGTTAATTAAAACTAAGGTAGAACAAGTTAATCAGCAGCAAAAATGCCTCACCAATGAAGAAGATGGTAAGAATGAAAACCTGCAGCCACTGGGGACTCCAGGACCGGAGTTGGGGTCCCCTGAACTAAAGGGTCTGCGCCACATTAATTAAAACTAAGTCAGAACAAGTTAATCAGCAGCAAAAACGCCTCACTAATTAAGAAGGTAGTTAGAATGAAAACCCGCAGCCACTGCGGCCCTCCAGGACCAGAGTTGGACACCCCTGCCCTGTGGAATCACTCCTGAGAACCACCAAGGGAAAACCTACACAGCAACAGGGGCTTCATAATCTGCACACTGAGAGTTTTGTGAGTAGAAACTGAACATGGTTTCCTGTAACTCTACGGCTATAAGAATTGACAATTGACAACACTGTGCCACCATAGCACAAAATTAATTAATTAATTTCACAACATGCAAAGCTATAAAGTTTCCCCTGCAATATAAACTAGTACTGTATGTAGATAGTAATACCATCACACACATGTGGTATCCTGGGCTTGATTCCCATGCCTGGCCCTGGCCTGTGTAGAATTTACACATTCTCTTCATGTCTGACGTGTCTTTCCTTCTACATCTCCAATTCAGAATTCCACACTGGCTCTGCGTGAGTGTGAGTGTGGATGAATACACTCAAAAATTAAAGGTGCCAGAGTGGTTCTTCAGAGCAGTGTTACAGGAGAACCGTCTTTTGGTTCCCAAAAGACCCCTCCACAAGGAGGTTCCAGAAAGAATCTTTTATTTATTTAGACACAGTAAATAACAATGGATAGATGGTAAGAGATTTGTGAAATACCAATGGAACATGATTTTAAAAGGATTCTTGCTACATATGTACAGTAGGACAGGCTAAGTTCAGGTTTTCTTCATCTGTTAGTGTAGCCTACCATACGTTCAACATTTTGGTCTTTTTTCCTACATATTAGGACATTTTTCAAAGCACCAAGAACCAAAGACACACACATCCGGCGCCGCCGTGAGTGGCAGCCTTTTCAGCAGCTCCGTGTATGACTGTATATGTATGTGTACTTTTCTACTTTTATTTTTCTATTTTTATTTATTGATCACTCCTACCACTTTATTTTATGTTGATTCGTTCCCTGGACACACTTACTTTTACAACGTGGGCATGGATTTTAACACGCCGAGACTCGCCTATTCAAGTACTCAACTTCGGGCGCTGAGAACAAATGCCAGTGCCGGTGTGGTTCCATATTTACCCGACGAGGTAAGAAGGCGGTATCGTGGCAGCAGAGCCGGCACTAAGCTAAAACTGAAGCGGCTTGCGAGAAAGTGGCGTTTCAAGCCTTCGGTGCCTTCTGTGATTCTGGGGAATGTAAACTCAATCTCAAATAAGATCGACGAACTGGCTGCGCTGGTGAAAAATGTAAGGACCTACAGAGAATGCAGTTTGTTGTGTTTCTGCGAAACGTGGCTAAATAACACCATTCCAGATGCCAACGTGGAGCTATCCGGGTTTAGCACAGTTAGAGCGGACAGAGATGCAAGTGCCTGTGGTAAGCACAAAGGAGGAGGACTCGCTCTCTATGTTAATACACGGTGGTGTCACTCTGGACATGTTAACATCAAAATCTCCACTTGCTGCAGGGATATCGAACTGTTGGCCGTAAGTTTACGTCCCTACTATTTGCCCAGAGAGTTTGGACATGTCATTGTTGTCATCGTGTATATTCCTCCTCGGGCAGACGTGGAGTCAGCGAGTGACATCATCCATTCCGCTGTTGCTAAGTTACAAACGCAGCACCCTGAGGCGCTTGTGCTAATCGCTGGAGACTTTAACCATGTGACGCTGGACAAAACATTACCTGCATTTTCCCAGTATGTGGACTGTAACACCCGGGGAAATAAGACTATTGATTTACTGTATGCAAACGTTAAAGACGCATACAGTGCCACCCCGCTGCCTGCGCTTGGGAAAGGAGATCATAACCTGGTTCAGCTTCAGCCTCACTATAAACCAAAAGTTAGAGTCCTACCTACAACCACACGATCATTCAGGAAGTGGACCCCGGAGGCTGAGAATACTCTGAGAGAACTTTTTGGAACTACAGAATGGGATATCCTGCAGGGATCTCATAATGAGAACATTGAGGAAGTTGTTGACTGCACTACTGACTACATCAACTTCTGTATGGACATTGTAGTTCCAGTAAGAACAGTACGCTGCTATGCTAACAACAAGCCATGGATTACAAGTGACATCAAGGGCCTTTTGAATCAGAAGAAAAGGGCTTTTAAAGACGGTGATCAGCATGAGCTCAAGCGCGTGCAGAAGGAACTCCGAGTCCAACTCAGGGCGGCGAAGGAGCAGTACAGGAGAAAGCTGGAGCAGAAGTTGCAGAATAACAGCATGAAGGAAGTGTGGGATGGGATGAAGATCATCACTGGCTGCAGCTCGAAGCGGGGTACCACCATTGAGAGAGACGTGAAGAGAGCAAACCAAATGAACAACTTTTTTAACAGGTTTGACCACCCTAACCCACTCTCACTCTCACCTCGGAGTACTGCACCCTCCACACATCCTTCTGCTGATACCAGCATAGGAAAAACATCCCCACCCATAATAACAACAGCGCAAGTGAGCAGAGAGCTGAGGAGACTTCGTGCCAGCAAAGCAGCGGGTCCAGATGGAGTATCGCCACGACTGCTGAAGGTCTGTGCATCGGAGCTGGGGGGTCCTCTACAGCGCATCTTCAACCTGAGCCTGGAACAGGGGAGAGTCCCGAGGCTTTGGAAAACATCTTGTATCACCCCAGTCCCAAAGGTATCACGTCCTAGTGAGCTGAATGACTTTCGGCCTGTTGCTCTGACATCACATGTGATGAAGACCATGGAGAGGCTGCTGCTTCACCACCTGAGGCCACAGGTTCAACACGCCCTTGACCCTCTGCAGTTTGCA
The DNA here is from genome assembly GCF_900747795.2 of Erpetoichthys calabaricus. Classification (NCBI taxonomy): domain Eukaryota; kingdom Metazoa; phylum Chordata; class Cladistia; order Polypteriformes; family Polypteridae; genus Erpetoichthys; species Erpetoichthys calabaricus. The sequence goes on along the minus strand of NC_041411.2, from coordinate 65,656,776 downwards.
TATCAGGAGAAGGTGGGAGCGGAAGATGCCATCATCTATATGCTACACCGATCCCTCTCCCATTTGGACAGAGGCAGTGGTGCTGTAAGAATTATGTTTCTAGACTTCTCTAGCGCCTTCAACACAATCCAACCTCTGCTCCTTAGGGACAAGCTGACAGAGATGGGATTAGATTCATACCTAGTGGCATGGATCGTGGACTATCTTAAAGACAGACCTCAGTATGTGCGTCTTGGGAACTGCACGTCTGACATTGTGGTCAGCAACACAGGAGCGCCACAAGGGACTGTACTTTCTCCGGTCCTGTTCAGCCTATATACATCGGACTTCCAATACAACTCGGAGTCCTGCCATGTGCAAAAGTTCGCTGATGACACTGCTATCGTGGGCTGTATCAGGAATGGGCTGGAGGAGGAGTATAGGGACCTAATCAATGACTTTGTTAAATGGTCCGACTCAAACCACCTACACCTGAACACCAGCAAAACCAAGGAGCTGGTGGTGGATTTTAGGAGGCCCAGACCCCTCATAGACCCAGTGATCATCAAAGGTGACTGTGTGCAGATGGTGCAGACCTATAAATATCTGGGAGTGCAGCTGGATGATAAATTAGACTGGACTGCCAATACTGATGCGCTGTGCAAGAAAGCACAAAGCCGGTTATACTTCCTTAGAAGGCTGGCTTCCTTCAACATCTGCAATAAGATGCTGCAGATGTTCTATCAAACAGTTGTGGCGAGCGCCCTCTTCTACGCAGTGGTGTGCTGGGGAGGCAGCATTAAGAGGAAAGACGCCTCACGCCTGGACAAACTGGTGAGGAAGGCAGGCTCTATTGTTGGCATGGAGCTGGACAGTTTAACATCTGTGGCAGAGCGAAGGGCGCTCAGCAGGCTCCTATCAATTATGGAGAATCCACTGCATCCACTAAATAATGTCATCTCCAGACAGAAGAGCAGCTTCAGCGACAGACTGCTGTCACTGTCCTGCTCCACTGACAGACTGAGGAGATCGTTCCTCCCCCAAACTATGCGACTCTTTAATTCCACCAGGGGGGGTAAACGTTAACATTTAACATTATACAAAGTTATTGTCTGTTTTTTTTTTTTTTCACCTGTATTATTATCATTCTTTAATTTAATATTATTTATTGTATCAGTATGCTGCTGCTGAAGAATGTGAATTTCCCATTGGGATTAATAAAGTATCTATCTATCTATCTATCTCTATCTAGAGACCTCAGAAGATGTAGTAAAGGACAAGCCACTTGAATGTTACAAGAAACAAAGCACTTCCGTTGATTTTTAATGCTGGTATAAGCTCTGTCACACATGCGCGATTAGGTGACAGTCAGCTGGCTCTATTGTGCATGAAACTACAAGAAATGGAGATCTGGATCACGGTATTAATGATTTTCTCTCCTTTTCATCTACAGAAAGACACGTGAATAAAAAGTCCGTACCTCAACGAATATACCGATCTCCACCGCATTTCCGCACCACAAAGAAAATGCTCCGATTCCAGCCCAGGGAATCACCTCACTTCCAGTCCCTCCACTCCTGACGTTATCTGCAGCTCCATCCCACTTCATCACTTGCGTTAATTTGATTCGTCCCTCTATAAAAAGCCTCCTGACCCCTGAGTTTTTGTCAAATGTGTCAAACTTTTTGTTGTACGCTTGACCTTGTTGCTGATTACTGGAACCAACAACCAGTAAATGGGGAGGCTCCCCAACCCTTAATCTGTCTCATTTGCTTTATTTATCACACCTCTTATGTTCAAATACAGAAAAGATCATCTTAACATGATCCTCTCTCTCTTCAGCCATGTTTAGGTGGCTTAGTTCAAAAGGAAGCACTTGTGGTAAACCACTGGGGTAGCCCCAGTACCATGAGCGGGGTGACTTAGCTACTCTTATTACACTGGTCTGCAAAAACATTTTTAGTCACATTAAAATGATTGTTTAAGTCCAGGTTTTCATTCATCTGTTAGTGTAGCCTACCATACATTAAAGATTTTGGTCTTTTTTTTCTACATATTAGGACATGTTTCAAAGCACAAAGAACCAACTTCATATGCAAGGAACCCTTCCCAGAATAAAATGAAGCGATAGTTCTACAAAGAACTGCACACCCCACCAAAGACTCAGTAAGAGTGTACACAAATGAGCCAAGGGATGGACTGGCACAGTAACCAGAATTATCTTCTGCCATGCACAAGTGGATTTAAAAATGTGATACTATTTTAAAAATGGTACAGTATGTGACAAACTCTGTCAACCTCTGTCTATTAAAGACTACTCATGAAATAAATATTGATTTAACTGCTGCAATAAATTGTGTGAGGGCAAGAGGGCCCTCTTTTATATAAACAAACGGGTATTCATTTTAAAAGAGTTTCTGACTGGTAATCCTATAGCAATGAAGACACTCCATAAAAGGCATAAAACAAAGACATTGTGAACAACTCACCAGTCAATGCAGCATTTTAATGACACCAATGTCCTTAATGTGAAACGTCTACTTGCATATCAGACAAACTCTGCGGTCTAATTGCTGTCTCGCATTTTCTTTACATTATTTGCTAGGATGACTTAAAATAACAAAAGTACCTGACTAACATACAAACGGCTAATCAGACTCTGAGCTGTGCTGCTGACAACTGCCTTGACCTTGTCCACACCGTATGAATCTTGACTATGCTCCGTTGCTTTCTAAATAACAATTGACAGAGTCCTCAAGCCTCTTGTCTGTTGGTCTGAACGACTTTTAGAGGATAGGCCAGAAATAGCTCCTTGTTCCTGAGCAGTCATTGCTGATCTTCTCAGTGTGTGAAAGTTCACCTTGCTGTTTACTTCACTCATTTGACTCTCTTCAGGAAATTAATGATGATGATCGGTCAAACCTTGATATATTCCCAGTTCCGCAGTTTAGATGATTCACGATGTTAGTGCTGTAAGTATAAGAACTGAATCCTTCTTACCCGGCATACATTTCTCATCTATCCTCTTCAGTCCCAGCGTAACATCTCTCCTGTATAACTTTACATCGACATCATGGCTACCCTTTTCTCAGCCATTTAAGGTTCAGCTTGTCACAAGAAGAGGTGCACTGTGATAGAGGTGGAGGAGAAGAGGTCCAGCAAGTCGCTGTTATGTATGAAGCTTCTTTTTAATTTTTTCTTGGGTTTCTTTGAAGCTGGCATATTAATCTTGGCATTATTTTGGGGTTTTAACACCCAAATTTTGTTTAGAAGTTATATATTTTTAACTGTATGTTAAGACTCCATTTTTTACTTTCTTGTATACGAAGTATAGGGAAAGATTGTAATTGTCCAGAAATTAAATGTTGAGATTTTGATGAATCTCATCGTTTTAGACTTCCCTGACTTTCTCTGTTATAAAGTATAGGGAAAGTATTGGAATCCTCCAAAAAATTCCATTTCGAGATTTAGATGAATCTCAACGTTTTACACCAAAAATACCGTGTGTGTGTGTGTGTGTGTGTGTGTTGTGATGTGAGATTTTACATATAACTTGATGAATATTTTGTATGTAATAATTTGTAATTTAGGCATAGCAATGTAATTTAGTGTTTACCCCGCCCTTTAGGAATGGGTCTGTTTGAATTTTACGACAGGATTTGGGGTATGTGTTTTAAACCAGTTTGGCAGTGTTTCTCTGCTAAAGTCATTTCTAACCACCGCAAGTAGGCTAAGGTGTACTTTAACATATGGTTTGGGGGCAGGTGTTAAGATGTTGTATTCTCCCATTGGTCCGAGGTATGGCTGTTTGGAATTGGCTTGACTCAGAGGCCGTTAAGTACCATGATGTCCTATTGGCTGTAGGGGTTGGACAGAACATCTATAAATGTATGTGTTTAACCTCACAATCTCTCTCTTACTAACCAACATCTGAAAGAAGCATCTCTCTTGCTAACCTGATGATGAAGACAACACAATGAAGAGCACAGCTCAGCAGCCATTTTGAACAGACATGTGGCTGAAAGCTGAGCACCATGATGCCTTAACTAGAGACATTTAAGTAACTTGAAGTCTGTCTGCCGCCTGAACTACATATCACCATTTAATCAGGTTGTATGGTTGCCAATATTCAAATATACTTTGCATTTTGTTATTATTTATGAATATTATCAATAATACATTGTTTAAATTGTAACTTAACTTCTGCTTGTCTTTTTACTACATATAATTGCCTGAGGTTATAAATATAGAAGGGAAGGTGGGGATAAGTTATATACAATAATACCTTATTAACAGTGGTAAGTCTGTGAGATTAGGCATTCTAAGGCTACATATTAATAATACAATAGGGGAAAGTAGAGCCATATATATTACTCTATCAAGACAAAACAGTGTGTAAACACGATAACTTGAGTACGCTTTGGTCAACCAAATTCTGCATACAAGTATTAGGTACAAACCGTAGATTTCTATCAACTTTTGGGCTATTTCCGATAACCAGAAGTGGTACTTTACCTTTTATTCATGCAGCTGTAGAGTCCGATTTATTCACCTTTACCTTTATAATAATTGTTCAATATATTATTAATTTGATTTGTTGTTGATGGTTCTTTAATGTACATAACATAAAAATATAATCATTGTCTTGCAGTTTACTTCTCAAACATCCATCCACCCATTATCCAACCCGCTGAATCTGAACACAGGGTCACGGGGGTCTGCTGGAGCCAATCCCAGCCAACACAGGGCACAAAGCAGGAACCAATCCTGGGCAGGGTGCCAGCCCACCGCAGACTTCTCAAACATCAGTCCCTTTATCTGAGTATACGAGAAAGTCGAGGGGAGTCCACTCCCAATTTTTGTTTTGCAGATTGCTCCACTATTTGGTGGGTTGCAGTGTCTGCTTCCATGAAGATTTCCCATGAAGCACTGGGCCCGCTCCACTTGTGAAATCATTGATGCCCTGCTATGAATAGTACCCTAAAATATTCACTTGTATCCGATACTGAACCAAACTTTGCATGCGACTCACTTTGAGCTTTGATTACTGGTATTTTGAAACAAAGCTGTGCCGCTCAAGTACAATTTTTGGCTTTGATGTTTCTCTCCTTTTAACTTTCCAATTTTTGAACCCTTCTTGTACCCTTTAACTCTGTTCTTCCTCCAGTCTTTGATTATTTGGACTGACTGCCCTTTTTTACACTCAGTCAGTATAGCAGTCAAGAGGACAAAGATGACATGAGAAGCATGGGTCTCACCCCAAAGGATGCCCAGTACTGAAGAGGTGCAAGAATAAGACATGGGGGCAATTGGCCAACCTGGGTAAATCAAGAAAATGGAAATTAAACAAGCAAAGATGATGATAATATCATTCTACTGTATGGACCCTTAAAACATGAAGAGCAAATATTCTTTATAATAATCAGTCAGACACTGTGTGTTATACTTTAAATGGTTGTACAGACATATACATGATTTTTCTGCTATATTTACATATCCATCCATCCATTTTCCAACCCGCTGAATCCGAACACAGGGTCACGGGGTTCTGCTGGAGCCAATCCCAGCCAACACAGGGCACAAGGCAGGAACCAATCCCGGGCAGGGTGCCTGCCCACCGCAGGACACACACAAACACACCCACACACCAAGCACACACTAGAGACAATTTGGAATCGCCAATCCACCTAACCTGCATGTCTTTGGACTGTGGGAGGAAACCGGAGCGCCTGGTGGAAACCCACGCTGACACAGGGAGAACATGCAAACTCCACGCAGGGAGGACCCGGGAAGCGGACCCGGGTCTCCTAACTGCGAGGCAGCAGCGCTACCACTGCGCCACCATATTTACATATTTACATAGCAATTACTTGCCTGTATAACCACACAGAAAAGTATTTTGCTGAACCCTCATAATGTGAAGTACCACATGTATTGTGACAAACTATAAAACTAGATGGAGCTGAAGGTCATGAGAAGGATCCTTTACATAACAAGGATCTTCCCAGAATACACTGGTTACAGAGACAAAAGAGATAATAATAAAAGGATGACAACATTGAGCTACACCGAAATCCTCCTGCACAAATAAAATCAGATCAATACTTTTAGAACAACTCTCGCTTTTCTTTTCCTACAGCTTTCCTCTCTCTTCCACATCCAACTCTAATTCCTTCTAAGTTGAGTGAGTACTTCCTGTGCTTAATCTATTGTCCCCCAGTAAGCGCTTTTGGGTTAGGCAGGACCCCAACAGTCCTTGTGCCATCAGTACTCAACAGCTCCCCCTGGTGGCCACCACATAACCTGGCAGGGCAATTGCCTAACCACAACACTCATGCTGCCCAGAGGGCATCCATACTGGGGCTCACCAGACCAGATGCTGCCACCCAGTGTACGGGAGAGCATTCTGCCCATAGCAGGTAGTCACTCACTGTCTGGACGTTCCACGTACCCACATCCAAACAGAGTGCCCTTCCGAGGTTACTGGAACACCAACCCCAGTGTAGATGCTGCTACAGCATCTTCCTGTGCCCATAGCCTGACACGGCAGGGGATTATCACCACTCCCCAGCTGGTCCTTCATTCTCAAGGGCCTTGTGTCCAGTTAAGGGAGCAGGATCCATCCAGACAGGGATGCCAGTTGGTCCCTTACAACACCAAAATCATCACCGGTGCAGCCAGTTGGCTTAAGAAGTCACAGGATGAGTTCAAAAGAGATCATCTTTCTGTAGTTTTAAGTTGATTGCAGTATAGCTGCACCTTTATCTGGAAAGTCCAACTTGTTGTGAGTAACTATGGTGCCCTAACATACACAATGAAGACAAAAGAACACTCACTCCATGAAAATGGAATTGAAAAGCACAAGTCAGGGGATGAAAACAAGAAAAACTCCATTGAATATCCTTTGGAGTCCAGTTAAATCAGTCATTAAGAAAAGCAAACAGTTTGGCAGAGCTGTAAATCTGCCTTAAGCAGGCCGTCCACAAAAACTGAGGGATCATGCTAGAAGAAGACGAGTGAGGGAGGCCACCAAGAGACCTGTGAGAACTCTGAAGGAGTTACAAGTTACTGTGACTGAGACTGGAGAGACTGTGCAGACACAAGCGGTTGCTCTGGTGCTTCATTTGTCACAGCTTTATGGAAGAATGGGAAGGATAAAGCCACTGGTATAAAAAAAAAGACTCGGCTACAGTTTGCCAGAAGCCACATGGGACACTCAGAAGTTAGGTGGAAGAAGGTTCCATGGACTGATGACACCAAAATTAAGCTGTATATGCTATGCTTGGCATAACTCAAACACTGCATGGTATGAAAAACTCACCATGAACACCATGAATGGCAGTATCATGTTATGAGAAAGCTTCTCTGCAGCAGGCACACTGGATAGCTTGTGAGGGCAGAGGGGGAATAAAAAATCAAGTAAATCCCTGATGAAGTCTGCAAAAAATTTTGGCAGAAGATTTGTTTTCAAGCAAGACAACAACCCAAAAAGCATGACACCAAACCTTCACAAGAAAATCCTTAAAATAGCAATGTGAATGTCCTGGAGTGGTCGAGTCTGAGTCCAGATCTCATTGCAATTGAAAATTTGTGGCTGGATTTGACAAAAGCTTTCATTCATGATCCCTGACAGAGCTTGAGAAGTTTAACAAAGAAGAATGAGGAGATATGCAAAGCTGACAGAGAGAGATCTGTGCACACAGAATCAGGGCTGTCATGGCTGCCAAAGGTGCATCTCCTAAATATACTGACTGGAACAGTGATCAATAATGTTGTGTTTTATATCTTTAATTTCATTTGGATCACTTGGCAGACATCTGTTTTCACTTTGACCTTAAAGAGTCTTTTTCTGTTGATCAGTGTCAAAAAAGCCAAGTTAAATCTACAGTGATTCGATGTTATAAAACAATAAACTGTGAAAGCATCCAAGGGGTGAATACCATTTTCATTTTCTTCTTCTTATGACTTTTTGTGCCCCCGATACATAAGGCAGAAATATGATGACGCCAAGCAGATTTATCAATGTTCCTGTGATTGTGCTTCTGTCCAATTCATCCCCAGTAAGTGAAGGTCTTTGTTAATGTTTTGCGCACAGGTTGTCCTTGGTCTGCCTGGTTGGCGTTTTCCAGGAATTTCACACCACATGGCTTGTTTGGGTAATCAGCTGTTGTTCATACATATTAGATGGCCGGACTTAAAAGAGGCCAGGTGTCTTCTCTGCAGTTTGAGACTGGTGGGCAACTGGACAGCTCTTGTTCAGATCATATCCGTATTGCATGTACATGATTCGGTGTAGGCGTAGCGTGAATCAAAGCCATCCAGTTGAGGGACCATCTCCATACAGAACAATTGGGATGATAACACTGTTATATACTTTTATCTTTGTAGCGGTGCTACATGATTAATGTCATCGCAAATGTATTTTGTGCTGAGTCCCGTCTTTCGTAGCGTTGTCCTGTTTACATGGTCTGTGTTTATGTTAATATGCTCCCCTGGAAACAATGGGGGGAAAGATAACACTGTGGAACCGTGGCCCCTTACAATAATTGGTCCTGTCAATCCCATCACCAGCATCCGGTCATTCGCTATTTAAACAGAAGGACAGCAAAGAAAAAAAAAAACATCCCGTTCTACTAGACCGCCAATTCACTACAGAGACAGAAGAAAGCAGCAATCCAAATCATTCACACCTTTGTCTACCTACCACTTTCAACGCCCGACACCAACATCTTTGCACCGCAAAACCCCGGGGTTCTGGATTATACCACATACTGAGGATAAGCACGGTGTGACTGTTTCTTGTTGTTTGGAGAAAGGAGCAAGCCATCATTTTCATCCGTGTAATTTCCGTAGGACAATTTTTCCAACTGAACCAGTTTCACAAACATTATCCATTTTCTGTTAAATCTTCTGGACTTTTATGTGCGTTTCTTACTTTCTGTGTGTATTATTGAATTCGTGTTCAGTGTGTGGTCAAGGGAAGGGTTTGTATTGTATATTAAGTCTGTGCTGCACTTTTTCTTTTTATTATTACTTTCCGCCGGACACTTATGGAGTTGAATGTTGTGTCGGGGTTGGTTGGGGTATCTTTATATATAATCTTCATTTGGATCTTGATCTTTGTTTGTCTGCAAATTCACTGCCTTGTGTGGTGTTCCTGCTGTGTTCAGTAGAGGGCAGTAGTGATGGAGGAGGAGAGGAAGTGAGGTGGAGGATCGTTGGATGAGGTTGGAGTGTGGTGATTAAAGAGGATTGAACTAAAGGAGACTATGTGCTGTTTGTACTGGCTGAATACACAACACCTTGGTTGTTACTTTTCTTTACAAACACTGTCGATGCCACTCTTTGTGTTTAGATCTGGCGTCGACACCTGCTTCGTTGTCGAGACTGTGGTTTTTTGTGTTTCTATTGACCGTCGTTGGCAGCACTTCATCCAAATCGAATGTTCACCCACTTCTTGGAGTCGGCAGTCAGAGTATATAAGTTGGACACACTTCTGTGATTTTCCATCAGTTGGCATTTGGAGTTCAAGAAAGAAGCATTGGTTCTTCCTTACTCTTTGGATTGCCACAAAGCAACCTGCGAGATTGGAGAAAGGTTGAGAAGAGATCGTGAAAGGAAATGACAGCGTCATGAAAACGAGACGGACTGTGAACGGAGAGAAGCAGAAATGCTCCTCCTCCACCACCACATAATTACTATTCGGACAGTGATTCCAAGTAGGCTGTTCCTATCCAATCAATGTCCAAGGGTTTTGTTTTGTAATTTTGTTTCCCTTATAAAAAATCATAATGCTGTACGACAAAGGGCTCAGTTCACGACTGGCAGGTGCGTTTAAACAGGGAGCCCTTCACAGACAACTTTAACATGCGCAACGTAGTTGGGCGCACATGGCTAGTGATATATATAGTGTTTGGTGTTTGTTCATTTCTTTCTTTATCAATATACTAGACAAAAAGCCTGTTTCGACAACGTAAGATGAAACGGGCACGAGTTTGTGTCAGTAGTGTATGAAGAACAAATGATAAGTAAGTAATAAATAAGAAAGTGATGTAAGTAATGATAATTAACTAAGAGGTTTGGAATATGTATGACTTTATCATGGCAAAAAATACTGTACACTTAAAAAAGACATGCTATCTATGACAACGTTTTTTGTTTGTATACTGGAGGCCTGTCAGTATGCAACTAAAGTTGTAAAATCTCTCTGTAGACTACATCTTTGTGAAGACACTCTCACTGTTTGGTAGTAATTTCCCTTGATGTGGCCCATCTTTAACTTGCATCTTCACATCACTCGCCCACTGAAAGTACTTAATAATAATATGTTCTTGTGTATTATTTTGAGTGTGAGGGTTGGCTGTGATCGGGGCTAATATCCTACGACTGGGCGGAAGGATTTGGGATTTCAGAATAATAATCCCGAAATGCGTAGGCTAAATCCGTCGCCTGCCGCGATGAAGCAAATTTTCTCTTTAGAGGCATTTGTATAATTTGGAAGTGAGACAATCTTTGAAATGTTTAAGTCATGAATGTACCTATTGAAGACAGTTGTATAATGCGTAGGCTAAACCCGCCGCCGGCCGCGATGTTGGGATTGGATGCGCAGAAGGCGACTGAGCATTTGGCTTCGGACGGACGTTCGTCAGATGAAGCAAATTTTCTCTTTGGAGGCATTTGTATAAATTGGAAGTGAGACGAACTTTGAAATGTTTAAGCCATGAATGTACCTGTTGAAGACAGTTGTATAATGCGTAGGCTAAATCCGCCGCCTGCCGCGATGTTGGGGTTGGATTTCGGTCTCGTAAGGTTTTTCGGGCAGTGGCGCAGAAGGCGACTGCGCATTCGACTTCGGACGTGAGTGAGTGAGTGAGTGAGTGAGTGAGTGAGTGAGTGAGTGAGTGAGTGAGTGAGTGAGTGAGTGAGGAGGCAGGCGAATTATGTATTAAGATACTCACGTTATTATTTTACATACTGTTTGTTTTTTGGCGTATTTTTGATCGTCGATTGGGGGAAGTTTATTTGCAAGAAGTGCGGCTTGTCAGGTCTAACATCCTCAACTTGCCAGGCCACGAGTCTTGGTGATGTAGCTGCCAGTTTTAGAGAGCGAGTCGGCCGTTACATCTTGATGTATATGGAGAGCTGCTTGTTGTCCCAAATTTTCCTCAATCTGTTCATGGTAGAGGATGCCTTGCCAATGTGTGTCTTGATCTCGGCCACAGGGTTGCTGCCACAGGTAAGCAGGCTACCAAGTTAAGTGAACTTTTGAATGTTGTCCATGTGATTGCCGTTGATGCATAGGGAGGAGCCTGAAGCGTTTATTTCCATCAATTTTGGTTTTTTGGACCAGATGAGCAACCCTAGTTTCTGCCCTGTGATTGCTAAGCGGTTAATCTTGTCTTGTTCCTTCTGTGCATTAGTCTCAATCATAATGGCATAACTCCGTCTGGGGTACCTAAGTTATCCTTGCCGGTCTCTAACCCGGATAAAGTGAGGAGGGTTAAGGCTGGGCTGGTACCCCGATTGATGACGCAGTTCTCAATGAGATCACCATAGCGAGGGTACTCACATCATGATGAACCTCAGTTTTCTTTTTATACTAATAAATTTACTATTTGAAAGCAATCAACAGGCTATCTAATGTTATGGCATCAAAAAGCAACAAGGATTCCCTTCAGTGAGTCTGTTTATTTTAGTTAAACATTTTTGCAAATTGTGCTATTGAAAACTGGCTTCGAAGAATTAAGATATTTGCCTGCAGGAAAAGCCATGCTAGTGTTTACTTCGTCCTAGGAGACAGCTTTCAGAGGTTGGTTTTAGCAGCCACGTGTCATCAGTCCTGGCAGAGACCCTATGGAGCTCTGCAGGAAAATGTCAGCAACTGTTCATTTGGCCACAAAGCTGTGAAGTGATTTCATTTTTTGTTGAGCCCCCTTCAGATTTGTACAAACTCCTGGCCTTCATTTGTGTCTAAATAAAGAGCTGTGTGAGCAGAAATGAAAGCACTACAATGAAGGATGGGGAGGTGGTTTCTTGGTGGGGGGTTCCCCCTGCTTAACAGAGCGGAAAGAAGGGACTGTTTTTAATAAGTTCTGCTTTGCCTCCGTGCAAAGATGACATGCAAGATGTAGCCGCGTTATCAGGCCCCTTAATAAGTGTTGCAAACAGAGCCCAATGGGAAATCTCATGCTGCATCTTCAGGCGGCAAGAAAATCACACTGTGCCCAGAAGGAGATGTGTGGTAAAAAATAATATCACACCATCTCTTTCTGTGCGGATCTGTGTGGAATGGAAACACCAGCCATAAGGGGTTTCCTCAATAAAACCTGGCCAATGTATTTTGTGCTACACAGCAAATAAGGCTGCTCTGCAATTACAATTGTTTCCCACCTCTTAGATTTATTAATAAATACAGTAATTTATTTTTGTAATACCGCTGCTCTTTCAAGATTAGTTTATTTAAAGTCACGAATATCTCTCAAGGGACTCTCGGCTTTGATGGCTTAAATAAAAAAAATCACCCGATGTTTTTCTTCTTTTGTATTACTGTTTCCTTTTTTTAGGTCACTGCTTCCAGTGTAAAACTGGGTTTATTTACCGTCTTATGAGTAATTGTTATGCATGGCAATACAGCTCCAAATCCAGCCCTGTTTGGTCAGAGGTGTGACCAGAACATCATGTGTGGATGGGCATTTGGCTTGTCGGTGGGGGGGGGGGGAGGGCAAAAAATATCCATCTATCCCCATTTTTGTAGGGGGGGTCAAATAATAATAACAACATAGTTTTATATAACATATTAAACCAAAAATTGTGGCATAAATTATAACCTATTGTTCAATAAAATTAACAGAGGCAATGGAACTTGTATTATTATTTTTGTGAACAAATATAGAACTACATCTACAAGGTAAATATCAATAAAGTCAAATGTATACAACATATGAGAGCAAGAACAGAAACGTGGCTTATTGTAGTCATGGGAGGCTATAGGACATCAGTTTCCAGTGTTTAAACTGGATATTATCTACAGAAACAGTCTGCGGTTACTCTTGGCAAATTCTGAAATAAATTCATTCATGTCTACATTTTCTGTGATGTTTTTCTCATGTGCCAGAATGACTAAATTTCTCTCCCTTGAATGCAGCATTGTTCGGCGGAGTGGAGTGAGAATGCGGTTCAAAGTAGAGAAAGAGTTTTCACTTGCAGCTGAAGACACACCAATGATGAGTGCTGTGATGCAGACATGGCTCTGACGTGCGGGATACTAGACGCGTGTTTGTGGAAGCCGCCACCGTCTTTTTCTAGAGCTTTTTTCCCAATTAGTGTAGCCGTGTTTGGTGAATATGTCCTCGCGGTCCAAATTGGAAACACTAAATTTGTGGCAGGCAAAGCAAAAGCTGCCATCACGGACAACAGAATATTCAAGCCATAGTCGAGACTGATAGCAGCTTGTACTAAAACATCTGAGTGTCTTTCCGAATGCGCGCTTGGGATAATTAATTAAAATGGGCTGGGATGGGCTATCCATATTTAAGTCAGGCAGACCGGACTGTATATTTTGTTGAAGGCAGAGGTTTGGAGTACCCAACACGGGTGCAGAGATGGAGGATTGTGTAGGTTTATCTACATCTTTTGGAGTTTCAGTTCCCGACGAGGGTGCGCTGTGCTCCGTGTTGGTAGCAGCGGTGCTGGGCTCAACCGTGGAGCTAGCAGCTTGCGGAGGAACAGAGGTTGAAGATGTCTGCTTTTTAATAAGCCACCTATGCATAGCCTTTGGTGTTACCAACCAGAAAATAAAAGAAGAATGGAATGTACAGTATACGCTGTTTTAATTAAAGAATGCAGTCAACAGGTTCAAAACATGCTGAAAAATGTGCGGCGAAGTGAACTGTGAGCAGCAGGGTGCCTGTCTAGTGGAGGAGACACTGACGGATACGCCCCACATTCAAACGGGCCGATTGGAAAGCAACTCAGTTTTGAAAATCAAATGTTGTTCTTCTCCAGAGTTTTCACTGGACAGACAGAGCATTTTGCAGGGGGGGCACGGCTTGTCTCTGGGGGGGCAGTGCCCACCCCAGCCCCCCCGTGGTCACGCCTCTGTGTTTGGTATTTATGCAAAAAATGTATACGTGTCTGCCACATGCAAGCTATTTCTCAAAGTGATCATAAAATGAGTATTGACTATAGACATGCAGCTGAGTAGCAGATTTCAGTTGGCTTAGTGTGAGTGAATGTGGGAGTAAATGTGCCCACTGACGGAGTGAAGTCCCAGTCAGGATTGGTTTCTGCCTTCTATATTATGCTATTCAGATGTGGTCTGGCACTCCATGACCTCGAATGGACCAAATGAGTTAATAACATGAATAGAAAGGATAGGCTCAGGGAACTAGTCATGGATTGTCATGGGGTGCATGGTACCAAAGGCACACTGTTAGGCTAACACGACCGCATGCCCAGAGGGATGAGCCTGGAGCAACGCCAGTGGAACCTGAGTGAAGAGGAACATTAGAATATGCCTAACCCATCTCAGGTGGTTCCTCACGATCTGGAGGAGCAGCGACTCTATTGTGATACTCACCCAAATCGCTCAGCTTCTCACTCTATCATGGAGTGTCAGCCAGGCAAAGAAAATTAATTTCTGCCACAATATTTTCAGTTATTCCTCATTACCCTAGGTGAGGACCTGTGATATTTAATGAATGGTAAAAAGGGAGTTTTGTCAATAAACTCAGATCCTACTTCGTCAACACGGACCGGTTCAACACCCACAAAAGAACCATTTAAGTACACTTATTGATCTTCTTCTATCACTCATAAACAAGATTCCAAGATAGCTGATCTTCTCCACTAAGGGCAGAACTAAGACACCATACAGTAGTGAAAAAAAAACACACACAATTGATTGTCACAATACTGAAATGAAATAATTATAATTATCAAGATGGAAAAAGTCTAATTTTGACAATATGAAACAAAAAACGTAAGTCTATTTTCATGACCTATCCCCATCTATCTATTATACTTAATGACTAGGGGGTTCGCTTGCCAGCCACTTGGCATCTCTGCCACTCGTGTTGTGAAGACGGGGGCTGAACATACCCCAAGGAGACGTGGTCGCTCCTCTGAAATCCCATCTTAAACGGTAATACAATGGGAAACAAATATAGTTTTCTTTTTTATCTCCTCTTTTCCCAATCAGTTGCTGGCTTGCTGCTGCTGCTGCTGTACCGCGTGATGTGCATCTTGTGCTGTGCTTCGAACATTTAAAAGCCTGTACGGCAGCTGTCCTACTCTTTGTCTTTTATTATTGGACCCGGGCGTGGTTAAATCTTTTCGCATAAAGTCCCGTCTCATGAGACGTGAGTTCTTGATATTTTTTTAGTTTATAATTTAGAAACAGTATAAGAATCTGAAAATCTAACAACATCACATTAAAGTTCAATAAACTCTGAAAAGAATGATACTGAACATATATGTGTAGGCTTTAAAATAAGCCCGATTTAAAGTGTGACATAAAGTGACATAAAAACGTCACCATTGCACTTTTAAGCTTAGGATTTTATACTGTATATAGAGAGTAGATAATATGGCAAAGTGCACAATAAACTCCAGCCAGCAGAGATGGATTTTAGGATTAGATTAGATTGCCCTCCATAATGTTTGAGACAAAGACACATTTTTCCTTGATATACCCCTTTGCTCCACAGTTTACAATCACAAACCAAACAATAGAGACATGAGTAAAGTGCACATAGCAGGGTATTTGCAGACATTTTGGTCCCACCATGTAGAAATGACAACACTTTTTCTACATAGTCATCCCATTTCAGGGCACCATAATGTTTGGTACACAGCAATGGCAGGCATATTAAAGCAGCCATATTCAGGACTTTGTCACATATCCCTTCCATGCAATGACTCCTTGAAGTCAGCAATTCATAGAGATCACCAGATGCTGAGGATCTTCTCTGGTGATGCTCTGTCAAGCCTCTAATGATGCCATCTTCAGCTCCTGCTTGTTTTGAAGGCTTGTCCCATTAAGTTTTCTCTTTAGCATATGGAATTCCTGCTCAATTTGATTTAAGTCAGGTGACGGACTTGGGCTTTCAAGGATTTTCCATTTTGTAGCTTTGACAAACTCCTGTGTTGCCTTAGGAGTATGTTTGGGATCATCATCTTATTGTAGGATGAAGCACCGTCCAATGAGTTTGGAGACACTTACTGGAAATTGAGTAGATAAGATATTTCTGCACACCTCAGTATTCATTGTGTCACTGCCATCAGAAGTTCCATCATCGATGAAGATAAGTGTGCCAGTACCTACGGCAGCCATACATGCCCAAGCTACTACACTTGCACCACCATTTTTAACAGATGAGGTGGTATCCTTTGGCTCTTGGGCAGTACCCTTTGGTTTCCACACTTTTCTCTTGCCACCACTCAGGTTCATCTTTGTCTCGTCTGTCCACAAGACCTTTTTCCTGAATTCTTCAGGCTCTTTTAAGTACTTTTTTTGCAAACTGTAATCTGGTCATCCTGTTTTTGTGGCTAACTAGTGGTTTACATTTTGCAGTGTGGCCCCTGTGTTTCTATTCATGAAGTCTTCTGCAGATAGTCGTCTCTGACACGTCCACATCTGCCCCCTGAAGACTGCTTCTGATCTGTCAGACAGGCGTTTTCCTTGATCATAGTGAGGATCCTTAATGCCATCAGCAGTGGGGGTCTTCTTTGGCCTACAAGTCCCTTTGCGATTACTGAGCTCACCAGTGTGTTCTTTCTTCTTAATGTTATTCTAGACAGTTGATTTGGGTCATCCTAAGATTTTACCGATGTTCCTAATGGTTTTATTCTCGTTTTTCAGCCTCATAATGGCTTCTTTGACTTTCACTTGCACAGCTCTTGTCCTCATGTTGAACAATGGCAACTTCAGACTCCAAAGGGTAGAATTGTCCCAAACATTATATTGCCCAGACATGGTGGGGCCGTGTATTAAAAGTGTTTTCATTTCTACATGCTGTGACCTAAATGTATGCAAATACCCTTAAACTAAAGTCTGCAATGTGCATTTTAATCACGTCTGAATTGCTTGATTTGTGTTTTTAAACTGAGAGGCAGTTGGGTAAATCAATGAAAAATGTGTCTTTGTCCCAAACTTTATGGAGGGCTCTGTATATTGTCTTTGTGTATCCAGGTTTTTCCAGAATATTCTTACAACCTATTTTGGAGAAATAATATGTTCATATCCTCAGATTGCAATGCCTTGGTTAATAACAGGGACACTCATGCAATTGTGTTGCGGATAGACATATATAGGACATAGCAGACACACATCGGCATTGGGTCAGTCGTTCTTACCTAAGTTAGCCATGATCATTCGTCTCACCACTCTCTACTTACCATCAAACTCTGCTGGTCCAACTCCAATAATTATAACAGACATTGGAAGGGAAGCAGCCTGTATAGAATAAAAACAAGTTATAAAAAATTGCTAAACTTAGATAAACAAGTACATAAAACTAACATTAAACCAAATGAAATGGACTTTTATGAAACCAATCTAATTGACTTCATCTCAGATTGAAAATCCTACAGTCACATTTATTAGAGACTAGCAAAATACCCGCGCTTCGCAGCGGAGAAGTAGTGTGTTAAAGAGGTTATGAAAAAGTAAAGGAAACATTTTAAAAATAACGTAACATGATTGTCAATGTAATTGTGTTGTCATTGTTATGAGTGTTGCTGTCATATATATATATACATACATATACACATATATTATATAGCAAAATACCCGCGCTTCGCAGCGGAGAAGTAGTGTGTTAAAGAGGTTATGAAAAAAAAAGGAAACATTTTAAAAATAACATAACATGATTGTCAATGTAATTGTGTTGTTATTGTTATGAGTGTTGCTGTGTTTTATATATATAAAATACACACACACACATATAAACATATATATACATATACATATACACATATATATACATATCTACATATATATATATATATATATATATATATATACATATACACATCCACATATCAACATATATATATACACATATATACACACACACACGCTTTATGGGTGATGATTGTTTTACTCTTTTTATCTTTATTTTATTTTATTGTAGAATCAACTCGTATCTGCGCACAGCAGGGCAGCCGTGGGCGGATGCGTATGGTGTATTCACTCCATGTTATCGTGCATTGCGCTGTCAGTGGTATTTTGATAAAAGAATTTGAACAACATATAAGAAGCGTATAAATTATTAAACAGTAAAACATTAACATTTAAGAAGTAAAGTTACATTAAGTACTACTGCAGTGCCTTTCGGGTATACCTCATTTTTTGTTTGCCCATTACATGCTTAAATGTATACATTTTTTGGTGCACCTACCCGAGAACACGCGACATATAACCGACCGTGGGAGAAGCATGGATTTTAAACACGCGTTCAGTTCATCTGCTGGTCTCCCTCGTGGAATAACTGGTAATGTTTGACTAAAATCTACAGCGAGTAAAACGACATTACCTCCTATTTTTTTTTTTACGATCTCTGAGATCTTGCTTTTTTCGGTTCAAGGCTTCATAAGCTCTTTTATGTTGTATGGTGTACTTATCCCAAACCATCATCTTTGAATGTTGCAAGACTTTCGCCTTGTATGTAGATCGGGGTAATTACATTCATTGCATTCCTAGTCTGAATCACAATCTGATTGTATGGGTGGTTACCTGCCACTGTAGGGTTGCCACCCGTCCTTTAAAATACGGAATCGTGCCGCGTTTGAGAATGAAATTGCGCGTCCCGTTTTGAATCAATACTGGACGGGATTTATCCCGTATTTTTTTTATCATTTTTTTTTTAAAGCAGCGTCTCATGCAAATCATCCCACACGCATTTTATGAAGATGCCTCCTTTCCTACTTTTGATTGGGTAATACTTGATGTCATCGTTAGTTTGATTGGTGTTTTTAACTGTCCAGTGAGGAGGGCGTGTCTTTTAAGTACAGTCTGCAAAGTGTTGGCACTGAGATGTGGCGTCAGCGCCATAGTTGAAGCCCCTAACGTTGCGGTCAGCAAGTCGGCTAACATCTGCCATGTGCCGTCTTTCAGTTGCGAGAAGCAGATCATAGAATGGTTGAAACTGTTGCCCCTAACGTTGCGCCACGGCGTGTGGTTCGTTTATACCTCGTGTCTTCTCATTAAACTTTTATCTCGCGAATATGTTATTGCAATCCGCAGCGGGAGCGTTTCTATAAACTTAATTTAAACTTACGTTTTACACCGTGCTTTGTTTCCCTTATGAACATGCTTGTATGCTTAACTCGCTCCGTTCTCAATTGTTTAATTAATTTTTTGCTCTTCGCTGTTTGCGGGTCTTCCTCCATTTCCCCCTACTTCATTCTTTTATCTCGCGAATATGTTATTGCAATCCTTAACGGGAGCGTTTCAATAAACTGATTGAAAATAGTTTTGCATTTACCTTTTTAGTAAAAGGCGAGCTTTTAAGCCTGAGAAATCACCCCGTAAATGCACACGTTTAATTGGACATGTGTTAATATGTATGGTTACACAGTATTAAAAGACAGTGAACAACGTCAGTTACCTTTGTTCCCGCGTTTGATAAAAGGTGAGCTTTTAAGCCTGAGAAATCACCCCGTAAATGCACACGTTTAATTGCACATGTGTTAATATGTATGCTTACACAGTATTAAAAGACAGTCAAAAATTAACGTCATTTACCTTCGTTCCCGCGTGTGACTCGTGCTGTAAATGTCTTCCTTGTTTTTAGTTCACGTGATTACGTAGGAGGCGTGATGACGCGATACGTGACTCCGCCTCCTCCATTACAGTGTATGGACAAAAAATATGTTCCAGTTATGACCATTACGCTTTGAATTTCGAAATGAAACCTGCCTAACTTTTGTAAGTAAGCTGTAAGGAATGAGCCTGCCAAATTTCAGCCTTCCACCTACACGGGAAATTGGAGAATTAGTGATGAGTGAGTCAGTCAGTCAGTGAGTCAGTCAGTCAGTCAGTGAGGGCTTTGCCTTTTATTATTATAGATATGTGCCAAATATGAAACAGAATTCAGCTGGTTGATGAAGAAGAAGAATGCCCTCCAGAGTGTATACTCAAGTCAAGCTTCAGCCTCCGGACTTAGCTTAGAAATCCCCTAAAACAAGGATTTTAATGGCAGTTTATTTTTAATTTTTCACTCAGCAGTATGTTTAATTTAATAGAATTCATTTTTTTTCAGTTGTTATGATGATTAATGATAATACCTTTGGTTATAACATATATTGTTGATAACTGTTTGGACATTAATAGTTGTGGATTTCTTATTTATCTTTCTGGATCCCATCCTATTTCACTCTGTCCCAACCTGTAACTGTCCCATGAATGCTATCAACATGTTAAACCTGTAAAGTTTTCAATGTTTCAATGTTTTGTGAAATTGAGTCTGCTAGGGTCTGCAATTGCAATGACACTGAAATAGTGCAGGATAGGAATCAGGCTGTAAGATGCATAACTAGGAAGTATACTGGCAATACTGTCTTTACCGTCAATACTGCCAGTATTCTGTCAGAACAACACTAGTTCACTAGCAATGTCCTAAAACTGGAAAATGGTGCTGGTCTTCTCCTGGAAGTGATTTAAAGACACTCCTAATCATACACTAACATAGAGTTGGGAGGAGAGCGTACAAGAGTTCAGCTGCCAGAAGAAAAAGAGTTCAAAGTAGGAAGAAAGGTAGAACAGAGCTAGACATGTAAGATATATTGTTAGCTTTAGTGCCAATGCATTATAGCCTCCTGTGCTATTACCAATTTCCTATAATAAACCACTTTCTTTTCTTTGTATTTTCAGTTTTCGTGGCATTCTTTTTTGGCATGGTTTCCAGGAACACCCCATTCTGGACACAGTGTAAAAATGATTAATATTTCAGTTTCAGCCATTGTTGCAATTTCACTAGGAGCATTAAGCAACCCCAGAAAACATTCATTTTTTAACAAATAATTGAGTGCCACCACTGAAAGGTACTTTAATTCTTCAAAATGTTTTTCATATAAATCCTTTATTACTCTCTAAAAAGAACTTCCAGGCCATGAATCTCCCAGACCACATAAAAATGCATTGTGTCCTTAGAGACAACAATTACTGTGTCAATGGTGTCTCTACGGGTGTAGTCAGCCATTGCTTTCTGACCACAAGAAGTATCAATCACAAAAAAAACTATTGAACATTTTCCCCCCTGAGTAATCTAGATCTTAATTTACTTAACTGTGAAAAAAATATGATTGTCGATTACTTTCATAAAGTGTGTTAGCAGCAAAGGATACAGAAAGTTATAAGCGGTGTTATGTAAAGCAACCCAAAACAAAGTTGAAGAGAAACTTCTTCAAGAGTGTTCACAGTTTGATTAAATCACAGAGGACGTTATTAAAAAATGGAAATGTGTGCATATTGGAAAAAAAGGAAATGATCCTTTCAGTAAATAAATAATCATCTATGGTGAAAATCCTATGGGAGGTCTTTAACAAGGAACAAAGTAAAAATGCTTTGACGGTTTTTAAAGTGGCAGCTAACCTTATATTAAATATATGTTGGGGCACAGAGCAAAGTGAATGCTAATTTACGAGAGATAACATTGAAAGAATTCCTTTTTAGGTAAAGCAACTAGGGATTGGACCCTCATTCAGCTTTTTGTGCCTGTCTCAACAGAAAACTACCCTGTGGTATACTAATCCATCGTATTATTTCAATCGCTGAATTTATTTCGACATGAAAACCTTTTTTTTTTTATCTGTTGTATTTACACATTGATCTCCTCTTCTTTAAACAAATACAATGAGTTGTCACATTCTGTGTTAACTTCAATTAAATGTGTCCTTGCCCTTTGCCTCTGTTATGTAGAAAGCTAAAGTCTTTTAAAAAGCTAGATATGATTAGATTAGATTAAATAGGACTATGTGGCTTTTTACATAAGCTCTTTAAATAAATAAATATGTACTTATACACTATGGTCTGAACACAAAAACCAGAATGACTAAAAAGGAAGAACATTTTTAAAAGAAAGAAAATCATTTCTGACTTATGCTCTTATTACTGCCATTGCTAATTTTTCAAGTCTGAAAAAGCCATAACAGGACATCCTGCTGTCTGAGGGAAGAAGGCTGTAATAATGGATGGGTGTGCAGTACCTCCAGCTGTAAGCTCAAAAGAAGGATGAGAAAATAGATAAAAACGTGGATGCTTACATACTTCTTTGTATACACTGTGACCTATAGGGGGCATTGTGACACCTAAAACCCCAGACACAGCCTCACAGACATAAGTCCCAGATTTAAATAAAAGATTTTGTTACTAATAATCACCTTTACAAAGGTTTCTTAATCTGATTTTGAACAAGCACAATACAACGACCCACTTCTCTCTTCTTTTGTTTTCCTCCACTGCTTCCAGGTAAACTTTTCCTCTTCCATCTGACTCCAACTCGCCTGGACAAGGTTGAGCGGTAGACCCAGGAGTACTTCTGGTGCTGGGGCATAGCTCGTTGGAAGCAGTTCCAGGTCAAATGGAAGTACCACAAAGTAGGGATCATGGATCCCTGCTGCACACCCTGGCGCCACCCAAGGGGCTACAGTTCCCAGCATGCCTTGCAGGTGTCCATACAGTTAGTGTTGCCTAGGGATGCTGCCACCTAGCAGGTTGGAGCAGCATGTAACCCTGACAGGTTGTCTTTCCCTTTCCTTCCATCATACTGGCCTATCAGCAAGGTATTGATCCTTGTTCCAACCCTGACGGGACATAAGCGAACCCACTTCTGCACTGGCACCTTCCTTCTTGTGTCTCCAAAGGGTTGGCTTCCCGTTCAGGAAAGGGAACGTACCCCATCCTGGCCAGGTCACCAACCTGTGAGCACCGCCCATCACAACATGTACGTAACTTGTATGATTAAATGTATGAATTTGCGTCTCTCACAGAGGCGACTCCAATTGGTTTCACTTTCCACTCAGAGCCTCGCAGCTCAAGACAAGGAGGCGGGCTGGCAGTAATTATCAGAGAAGACTTAAACATTAAAAGAATCCCAATTGACTGCCCATTGTCTTTTGAGTGCCTGGCTCTTAAACTAATAACGGAATCAGGTCCTGTCTCACTCATTGTTCTCTATCGTCCCCCAAAATACAATGCATCCTTCTTATCCGATCTGATTGAACTTTTGACCCACCTAAGCTCTTACTCTCAGAGAATTATGCTTCTTGGTGATTTCAACATCCATATTGACATTACTACATCTAAACTGAGAAATGAATTCCTGTCCGTACTGGACTGTTTTGTTGTTGACACAACATGTTGATTTTCCAACCCATTCTGGCGGTCATATATTGGACCTGATCTGCACTTCTGGACTATCTGTTGCCAACATTTACAGCACTGATTTGGGACTCTCTGACCATAAAGCAGTATTTTTCACTGTCTCATTACCTATCCCACCTCTTACCTGTAAACGACAAATTTCTTACAGAAACCTTAAAAATATCTGTCCCTCTATCCTTTCTGGATCCATTTCTGATCTTTTACTGTCTGCACCTATTCCACCAACACTAGATAGTTTTGTTGACCACTATAACTCAGCCCTTCACTCAGCATTAGATAAAACAGCTCCTTTAAAACATAAGGAGGTTTCCTTTAAGCGCTCAGCTCCTTGGTATAACTCAGAATTGCGATCTATGAAAGCAGCTGGCCGACGCCTTGAGAGAATGTCACGTAAGACTGGCCTCACCGTGCACATCCAGGCTTTCTCTGACCACCAAAGAGCTTACAGAGAAGCACTAACTTCTGCCAAGAACACCCATTATGGCAGAATAATAGAAAGCGGCCATGATAACCCAAGGGTTTGTTCTCTGTAGTTAATAAACTACTCGAACCCGCATCTGGTCCAACTACCTCTTCTACTGAAGTCTGTGAGGAATTCCTCCACTTTTTCCGTAACAAAATTAAAGATCTAAATAATTCAACTAACATAAATATATCATCTGTTTATATCTCTCCCTGTTTTCCCACTCCATCCAGCTCCTTCTCTAAGTTCTCACCAGTCACCTCTGCGTTTGTTAATAACCTGCTTTGTAAGATGAGGCCGACTACTTGTGTACTGGACCCCATCCCCACCACACTACTTAAATCCTGCCTTCATGCCATAATCCCGACTGTTACAACAATAATAAACTCATCCATTGACACTGGCTCCGTGCCACTCACTTTTAAAATTGCTTCTGTAACCCCAATGTTAAAAAAGTCTGGCCTTGATGCTGACAATCTTAACAATTTCCGGCCTATTTCCCACTTACCTTTCCTGTCAAAATTTCTTGAGCGTGTTGTAGCTTCCCAACTCACCAATTACCTAACCTCTAATAATTTGATGGAACCCTTTCAGTCTGGTTTCAGGGCGCGGCACAGCTGTGAAACTGCTCTGCTACGGGTAACCAATGATTTGCTTATGGCAGCAGACTCTGGACAAACCAGCATATTAATTCTGTTAGACCTCAGTGCAGCATTTGACACTGTCAGACATGACATCCTACTGTTCAGAATGGAGAACATGCTGGGTATCTCTGGCACTGCCCTCCAGTGGTTCAAGTCCTATCTGAGTGATAGGCAAGAGTTTGTTAGTCTTGGCAACAGCAGATCCAACTCCGTGCCAGTCACACAAGGAGTCCCTCAGGGCTCTGTCCTTGGTCCTCTGCTTTTCTGTATTTATATGCTTCCCCTTGGCCATATTATCCGTAGTTATGGATTGGGTTATCATTTTTATGCAGATGATACCCAGCTCTACTTCAATGTTAAAAGTGGAACTTCATCAGAGCTTTCTCAGCTCACAACCTGCCTTAGTGAAATTAAAACCTGGATGGAGCAGAACTCCTTAAAATTAAATTCCAATAAAACTGAACTCCTGCAAATTGGGACTAAAATGCAACTTAATAAAATGAGCTCCTTCCCAGTCCATCTTGGCAGTGATCTCATCAGACCTGCCTCTACTGTAAAAAATCTTGGTGTCATTTTTGATTCCTCCCTCACTTATTCCACCCACATAAATCACATTAAGAAACTTTCTTACTTTCACCTCCGTAACATATCCCGTGTTCGCTCCTTCCTCTCCTTCTCTAATGCTGAGAAACTTGTCCATGCTTTTATCACATCCCGCATCGATTATTGTAATTCCCTACTGGCAGGTGCCCCTTCTAATCTTATATCACAGCTCCAGCTTATTCAAAACTCAGCTGCAAGAGTCCTTACTCGAGCCAGCAGCAGCGAGCACATCACACCCATCCTGCTCCGTCTTCACTGGCTCCCTGTGTCCTACAGAATCGAATATAAAATCCTACTAATAACCTACAAAGCTTTAAATAACCTCGCACCAAACTACATCAGTGACCTCCTCCATCACTATGTGCCTGCCCGCCTACTAAGGTCCTCTGATTCTGGTAATCTTGTTGTGCCCCTCACTAATCTACACTCCATGGGTGACAGGGCCTTCAGCTGTATAGCGCCCAGACTCTGGAATGACCTACCAAAATTAATCAGGTCAGCTGACTCCATGAATTCCTTTAAAAAACAACTCAAAACTCATCTGTTCAGGAAGGCTTTTAGCTCTATTTGACTTTATTACCTTTCTCTCAGTTTACATCTCTGTCAAGATGCCAATGTAACCTGTATGTGTGTGCGAGACCATCAATTATGTTGTCTGTTTTTTTCAGAATTTACTGTCTTAATCTTCTTTATTTATTTATCTGGTTTGTACAATGCTATATACTGTATATTCTGCCGTTCTTTATTATATTCTGTAAGTGCCTTGAGCATGGGAAAGGCGCTATATAAATAAAATGTATTATTATTATTATTATTATTATTATATATACAGTACATATATATATATATATATATATATATATATATATATATATTCACGGCATTCGTAGTCTGAATCACAATCTGATTGTATGGGTGGTTACCTCTCAGGTAACGCTTGTGGTTGGTCAGCAAGTCGGCTAACATCCGCCACAGTGCGAGTTGTGAGAAGCAGATCATAGAATGGTTGAAACAGTTTACTGTCAAATAATGCAAAGAGTACGCAACACGTGTTTCGCCCTAATTCTGGGCTCATCAGGCGGTACACACTCACTGCACTCCCTCTCGGGAATCGAACCTCGGACGTCAGCGCTAGAGGCAAAGCCCCTAGCGTTGCGCCACGGCGTGTGGTTCATTTATTTGACAGCATGTAGATCGGGGTAATTATAGCTGGAGATCCACGTATCATTAAGTAGTTTTTATTCCTGAGCTTTCAGCCACTACCAGGAGCCTTCATCAGAGGATAATGCTTAGACTTACAAGAATCAAAGGCAATACATACATATACATATATACAGGAACATTGCAATGCTGTTAGAAGGAAGGACCCACGATCACAGATCTATACACATACAAAATCAACAGGACATACATTTAACTGGGACAATGTACAAGTAAGATTTAAGGCCACTACTCACAGGTGGTGCAGTGGTAGTGCTGCTGCTTTGCAGTAAGGAGACTGTGGAAGATTGTGGGTTCGCTTCCCGGTTCCTCCCTGTGTGGATAGCGCTTTGAGTACTGAGAAAAGTGCTATATAAATGTAATGAATTATTATTAAAGTGCCAGAGAACTGGCTGAATCTTGGCTATCAGACAAAAACGCCATTAACAGACATTTGGACATAAACCCAGCGTACGCAAACTTAATTGGAACGTGTTTATAATAAATAAAACGTTACGACCTGTACCCCCCCCATTGCCGCCACCCCCCCAACCCCCACCCCAACGAATTGTGCTATATATTGCCTTTGATTCTTTGATCCCCGAGACGAAGTGTAGTGAGTGTGTACGCCTGATGAGCCCAGAATTAGGGTGAAACACGTGTCGCATACTGTTTGCATTATTTGACAGTAAAACTATTTTCAACTATACTGTATATATACAGTAATCCCTCCTCCATCGCGGGGGTTGCGTTCCAGAGCCACCCGCGAAATAAGAAAATCTGCGAAGTAGAAACCATATGTTTATATGGTTATTTTTATATTGTCATGCTTGGGTCACAGATTTGCGCAGAAACACAGGAGGTTGTAGAGAGACAGGAACGTTATTCAAACACTGCAAACAAACATTTGTCACTTTTTCAAAAGTTTAAACTGTGCTCCATGACAAGACAGAGATGACAGTTCTGTCTCACAATTAAAAGAATGCAAACATATCTTCCTCTTCAAAGGAGTGCGCATGAGGAGCAGAGACTGTCATAAAGACAGAGGAAAGCAAACAAATCAATAGGGCTGTTTGGCTTTTAAGTATGTGAAGCACCGCGGCACAAAGCTGTTGAAGGCGGCAGCTCACACCCCCTCTGTCAGGAGAGAGAGAGATAGAGAGAGAAAAACAAACAATCAAAAATCAATACGTGCCCTTCGAGCTTTTAAGTATGCGAAGCACTGTGCAGCATGTCACTCCACTAAGCAGCTGCACAGAAGGTAGCACGTGAAGATAATCTTTCAGCATTTTTAGACGAGCGTCCGTATCGTCTAGGTGTGCGAAAAGCACCCCTGCTCACACCCCCTACGTCAGGATCAGAGAAAGCGCAAGAGAGAGAAAGAGAAAAGTAAGTTGGGTAGCTTCTCAGCCATCTGCCAATAGCGTCCCTTGTATGAAATCAACTGGGCAAACCAACTGAAGAAGCATGTACCCGAAATTAAAAGACCCATTGTCCTCAGAAATCTGCGAACCAGCAAAAAATCCGCGATATATATTTAAATATGCTTACATATAAAATCCACGATAGAGTGAAGCCGCAAAAGGCGAAGCGCGATATAGCGAGGGATCACTATATATATATATATACATACATACACTTGCATGTTTACATAACACCTTATTGAATTAAATAACAGATTTAAGTAGAAAAAATTTCCGTGTACACACTATTTAGTTTTCCTTGCTTTTTTTTATCAAGAACTTTTACTTTGACTTTTGGTCTTGAGGTTGCTCAATGCTTGGCTGTGTGTAAAAACTGGCAAGGATAAATAAATACCAAGAATACCAAAAGTTTGTAGAGCAACAGAGATGGAGGAAATGACAGATGTGCTCGCGTACCTAAGTGTAGTACTGAGATGAATGCAGTGTTATAAAAACACACATCTGCGTCAGCCTTAAAATCTGTGTTCTTTAAATGTGTTATTCAGATTAGAGTTTCTGGTGTGTGTTTATTACGTTCTACTGTACACATTCACTGCATTCATTTCTGTATGTTTCCCAACTGCACTTATTATCAGAAATGGAGCAGCTTTATGCCATACGCTGCCTGGGAATGTACGTGGAAGACTGAAATTTGTGAAATCTCAAGTGCCATCTGTGAGCCGCACATAGAGATAAGGAAGCTGCTTTGTTGGGTTGGTGCTTTTAAGCACTGCAGTCACATTGTGTGTTTCAAAGACAGCTTCATTATAAAGATCTTTAATGGAGCAATACACAACAACAAAATCAAGATGTGCAAAGTGTTACATCAAATAAAGATGGATTGAGTTATTGTTTTCTGTAAGTAATATATTCATACATGTTTCACGGCTTTCAAACTGTAATATTATAAGCTGCCATTTATTACATTTTGAGTCACTTTGGAATTATACTGATTTGATATTTGATTTCTTTCTACCAGTAGTACAGCAAACGAGTGCTTTACATTTTGTTGCGTTAATACAAATACTACTATGAAATGCATACTCAAAATGAAGACTGATGAATGTCTTTGTTTATCGCAGACTATTCAGTATTGTTATAAATTAAAAAGACACAGTGACACATGCATACAGTAGCCTTCCATTCATTGCATTCTTCTGAGTTGCTATATTCGGTTAGTCCTTTAATGGAGCTTCCACCCAGGACTCAGTGTCTGTGAGGCCTGCTTCTGCCTTGTGCCCCTCTAACTGGATTATGTGAGTTTGAAACTAAGGGCTGGGTGGACAGACTTTAAGAGGACAACTTGTTATCAAAGGCAACCATTTATTCATTTGCATTTACAGGTTTTAGGCAGCCATGGAGGTGACATTATTAACATGATTCAAGTGCATTGTGGGCCATACTCACACACACACCCACACACATTCACACCTACTGGGGACATGTAGAGCCACCAATCAACTTAACATGTTTATCTCTGGTTTGTGTTAGAAAACCAATGTATGCTGAGTAAACAGAAGCAAAACCAAGGAGAATACGCGAACACCACACAAGCAGGGCCAAGCACAGGAATTGAACCCGGATTTGTGAAACACATTGATGCCTACTTTATAACAATGATACATTTATGTATGGATTTATTTCCATTCATATCTTAAAAAAATCGGGAGTGGTCTCCTCTAGACTTTCTCGTATACTCACATATGGGGATGGATATTTGAGGAGTAAACCACAAGACAATGATTATATTTTTATATTATGTTCATTAAAGAACCATCAACAATAAATCATATTAAATTAATAATATATTGAACAATTATTATAAAAGTTAAGTTGAATAAATCGGACTCTGCAGCTGCATGAATAACAGGTAAAGTACCACTTCCGGTTAGCAGAAATAGCTCAAAAGTTGATAGACATCTACGTTTTGTTCCTAATACTTGTATGCAAAATTTAGTTGACCAAAGTGAAAGCGTACTTATCGTGTTTACACACACACAAACAGACACACAGACATAATTCCAAAAATGGTATTTTCAGATTCAGGGAGGTCTAAAACGTAGAGATTCATCTCCAAATGGAATTTTTGGATGATTAATAATACTTTCCTTATATTTCATATATAAGAAAGTCAGGGAGGTCTATAATGTTGAGATTCATCAAAATCTCAACACTGAATTTCTGGACGATTACAATACTTTCCCTATACTTCGTAAACGAGAAAGTAAAAAAGTATTTAATTTCTCTTGTACTGAACTGCAGTGCATGATCTTCTGGAATTAGACATTGTAAGAAACACAACACGGTAATTTCAAACCTATGATTATGCCATCAAAACATTATATATATAGATTTATATATTTTGAATATATTACATATGACATGCACTTTATAGTGATGGCTGAGAAAGATTTTTAGGATATACTCTTAGTGAAAAGTCAAGCAAAATGACACCTTTTATTGGCTAACTAAAAAGATCACAATATGCAAGCTTTCGAGGCAACTCAGGCCCCTTCTTCAGACGAGATGTAATCAATATAAACTGTTTAAATTCAGTTTGAAATAGCTGCACAATATACATTTATTTATTAATCAATTGATTGATTGGTTGATTGGTTATATTATTTGTCTTGTGAGTTCGTATTCTTGTTTTAATGTTTCTGCTGCTCTATAATTCTAAATTTCCCCACAGGATTAATAAAGTTTAACTAATCTAATCTAATCTCATATTTTCACAGGGAATTGACATAACAATGTTTGTGATAGAACGGGAGTCACTGGTGATCAGCACTGGACAACAGCAAACAATATAACAACATCCATGAAAAATCTTTTGTGTTGTATAAATCCACATGTCACATCATCCAGTGCTTACAATGTGCAAATACATGCATTTTTTTGATAAAATAATGTTAAATAAATATCTCTGGAAAATAAAAGTAGTCCACAACACTTTTGAATTGGAGACAGGACCCTTGACCAATGAACGAGGGTCAATCCCATGTGACTTTACTTTTCTGTTTATGATGTGTGCTGACTTTTCCCAGATATATCTATTTAACAATGTTTTAGCAAAAATTGCATGTGCTTTGCACTTTTTGAGCAAATGACTGGATAACTGACATATGGATTATGCAACATGAGTAACGTGAGATTTCTTTTTTTGTCTTCCTTGAACATTTTTCATATTGTTTGCCATTGTACAACTTTGACCACCACTGGCTTGTATTAAATCTTAAGCTCTTTTTATCTCTGCTCTGCATGAAAACATTACATTAAAAATTTTTCTTGACCATCACTACAAATTATATGGAGAAAGTAACATAGAAGAAAAATATCAGTTTTGGGTGAAATATTCCTTTAAAGCAGTTCAGGGATGTAGGGGTGATGCCTATGACCATCATTAGCTAGTATAAGGCAGTAATCAGCTCTGGACAAGATGCCACTTATTCAATCTACCAAAAATGCAAATATTTGGGATATGGGAGGCAAATCAATGAGGCAAGAGGTAGTGGTGCTAACTATAACTGTCATTATATATAAAAAAATTGGGGATATTAAATACATTTTTAAAATGTCTTAAATCACCATTTGACCCTTTTGTACTGTTGTTGAAGATAGTCGTAAAAATCTTAGAAATAATACACATTAAACAAAATAAAGGCTACTTAGTTGATGTAAACAGCAGGTAGCAGAACGGTAAACTGCATTTTTACAAAACCATCAAGACAAGAATAAAACTCTTAAGCACTGTGGATATTTACAGTAGCTAACCTTTTTGCCTTTTAATAGAGCAGGCTGGACAACAGTTAGACCTCGATTTAAGTTGGCCTGATGCTCTTTAATTAAAAAAATAATCATCCTACAGCCAAACTCCTCCGCAGCTGTAAATTATCCTGATGTAAATGTGTTTCACGATTCATTACCTCTTAGCAAAGCCCATGCATACAGAGCGCCTGCTTTTCAGAGTAGTGCTTATCCTTATGTGATATGCTTATTTGTTGTCATTATGTTTATCCTGAAGAGACAATGGGAATTGGAGAGTTGCTACGAAAAAAGTGTGGAACAAGCAACTAGCATATGTTCTGGATAGACAAGCCTGTAATTGTGACATTTATGAGACATTTGAAGGCAAAGAAGCATATATTCAGATGTGCGTGCATATGAGGGATGGAGCAGAGGATAGATAATTACACAGCCCCGTCTAGTGTGAGTAATTAATGTTCAGTGCAATTTGTGTTAATTATATATAAACCGCTGAGTTTAGCTGAAGGGAATTTTGGTGAGGAATTGCGCACTAGACGTCAGCATTCAAAAGTACTGCACCAAGTTTACTAGCTGCAATTGGAGAAACTTTATGTAGACTTGTGCTTTTTACACATATTGATTGTCACTTTTTTGTTTGAGCTAATTAATTTGTATTCTTACTGTTGTCCCATTCAGTGTTTGTTCCTGTCTTTGGCCTGAAACACCTGAGACAGGCTCAGCAACCTGCAACCCTGTGTCTGTACCGTGCAAAAGTCTTAGGCTACATAATAAAACGATTGTTACAGCTAGTTATCTGGATGGTAATATTTTATTTGCTGGTGAAAACACATATAATGTCCACAAAAAGTATTTACCACCCCACCTTGGAAGTCTTCATTAGATCTCAAAAATGGTTCAGTCAATGAAAGTTTTGCACTTATTGAGAATTATCACATGACTGCTTTTTTTCCTTCATATTTATCCAGAGCATGACCTATCGGATGGTTGGTTGAAAAATCATTAAATATTTCATTATAGACAGCTTTTTCTTTCAAACTATATAATTTTTCACTATTCACTCCTAATTAGCAAGCATTGGATATATCTATTTATTTAAAGAGAATTCTGTACAAAGACAAATTTTCCTCTGGGGACAAATAAAGTAAGTAAGTAAGTAAGTAAGTAAGTAAGTAAGTAAGTAAGTAAGTTCGTTAGTTCGTTCGTTAGTTAGTTAGTTAGTTAGTTAGTTAGTTAGTTAGTTAGTTAGTTAGTTAGTTAGTTAGTTCGTTCATTAGTTCGTTAGTTTTGTTAGTTAGTTCGTTCTATCTACCTACCTAGATCTGAAGTCTGAGTCTCCATGACTGATTATTTTAATCATTGGTACATCCTTTGACTGGAGAGACAAGCTCAAACTAACTTTAGTGTTAGGTCTGCTCACTAATTCAGGCAGCAATAATTTTTACTGCTATGTGATATACTAACTGTACTGAGAGAACTACTAACTGTACTGTATTGAGAATTCCCACTTTCCAACAGTTCCATTCTTAATAATCAAAATATTGCCCCAACTTACATTAACAATGGCTTCCTTTGTCTGGACCATGTCAGAGATAACTCCATCTGTGATCATCAAAAGGACAAAATACTGGGAGCCATCCGTCACTTTAGCTGCTGACCTGTGTTAAGCAAGAAAAAACTTTGAAATAATCATCAAACTAAATCACATTTTATTATATGTGTGAGTCTTGAAGAAAAGCTTTTTTTAATATTTGGGAAATAATTTGAGAATAAATAGGAAATGATCTCACCTTAACTAGAGTAAATATTTGTATTATATACAGATCTTTCTGTCTGGAGCAATATCCAACCCATAATTCTCGTATTTTCAAACTTTCAAACTACATGCTCTAGTTCTCTTTCATAGTTTTAATTAACAATAAGTAATTGCATAAACATTTTTCATGATAAGAAAGCATCTCAAAAATACTTTCTGTTATTAATTCATTTAATAACAACAACAACAACAATAATAATAATAATAATAATAATACATTTTATTTATATAGCACTTTTATAAATAACATAACAAATTGATACTGGACAAAACAAATTTCTTTATATTAAAACCACTTACTATATGGCCTGGTAAGTCTCATCTTTTTGGCAATAAAACAGTTCTGATTAATTATATTTTTTAAGTCTGAATCCATTGTTTTCCAAAAAACTCGATTTATTCCTGATGCTATTCCCTGCTGGTTTTCTGTTTTTTCATGGGTTTTGCACTTTAGCATGAGGACGTGGACTACAAGTCATATTAAATGATGAGCTTCAGATATCTCTAAGAGGTCTCCATAGTATTACATTCTTCAAGGTCGTAATGTTAGACATTAAAACTGAACCACATATAGTGATCATATTAACTTACATATCTCACAGACAATATTTGTTATTTTTAACTAGGCTTATCACTCTTATGTCTGCATTGAGCTCTGTTATAAACAGGATGTCATTTGGTCTGCAGTTGGAGGAGGATTTTTTTAGAATAAGACCTGGAGATGATGGTATAAGTAACTTCTTAAACGAAATGGCAAGCAATGGTGCGGGTGGTGGTGGAATCAAAATGGGTACTAGCCAGCAACAAAAAAAAAACAAAAAGACAACAAGGTTGCAACAAAGGCTGGCAAAATGACAAATCTCTCCAACATCTAAAGATATAACATTATTGCATATGAAGTAGCCATCTTGGCCTGTGCTGTGGCGGCAATGTGCTCTCCCTGTTCCTCATTCAAACAAGTCCCTGTTAAGTAAAGTTCTGTAAAGTGTTCACTCTTCAATTTGATATTGTATTAGAGGAAAAGAAGCAGGTGGCAATTGTTAAGTACTATTTCTTGTTATTATTTTAGCAGCATGAATTTGTTCAAGGAAATGATTAGAACAAAACTGAAAGAAAACATACCAGTCAACATCAAATGAAACAGTTTTTGCATTTTTCAATATTTGTTGCCAGGTCTTTTGTAGTTTCTTATCCTCTGTTTCTTGAGTTCCTAACTGGGACAAGCAATACCAACATTGTTGCCTTACCTTTTGAGTTGCTATATATATTTTGATGTTGCTATGTAAAACTGGACTGCAGGTATTGCACGCCACTGAATTCACTTTGCCTCGGGTTTGGTAAAAATGTGGAAATGTTCGGGAATTTTGGAAAACTCAGTAAAATGCAATGAGGCAGAAGAAACTGAACCTGTTTTGAGCGGATTATAATCGTGCAATGGTCTTTTACAGTAAGTGCTCCTGAAGGCTAGGGAAGCATCTGGCAACTATGCTGGACTGGTTATTGTGGCCAAAAAAGTGAGATGTGAGACAGCAGTGGTAGCCACAGCGTTGCCAGGCCTCTCTGAGATAAAATTATATTTCGAGTTCTTTACCTCTCTACGTGTCTCCCGAGTTCCTATCTCTCTGACTAACTAACGCCCACAGAGCCTGTGCTACAAGGGATCAGCATTATACATTCATGGGGCCACCCTTGTTACTACTCGATCTGTGCTACATAACAAGGAGTATAATAAACTTAATCCAGCGCTGAAGACTCAACATTCAATCAATCTATGAAAAACAAAGTATTTTTATAATATTTTCATGATGGTCAGGTAAAATGATAATGCTGTTTGTTTTTTGTTTAAATGCATGTGGGGTGCAAATCTAGCTGGAGTACCCATATTTGGTAGTGACATCACGCCTGTGTGTATACACCGTAAAGTATTCACATACCTGTATGCACTGAGAAAATTGAGCAGTGATGTAAAGTGTGGAGTACACCTCCAGTACATCTGCGTGAAAGTTATGTGCATGTGCAACGCAAATAAGTCCGGAAGAACAGATTAGGTAGTGACATCCCTAACCAACATGGCTGAAACAGCTCTGTGATGTCACACTGGCCTCACAAAGAATCATGGGAGGTAGAAAAAAAGTTCATCTGAGCCAGCTGCATGGCAAATTTTAAGGAAAAACTTCAGTGAGCAAAATTACCGGTGAACCCAGCAAATTCACTGCTAAATATAATTTGCCAAATTTTGCCAATTGTGGAAGACAGCTGGGGACCCTACACAGCTGGGACGCTTGGACAGTCCACAAGAGGGATAATACCTCTTCTGGGCCACGAGAGGGCAGCCACCCTGGTCTGCTTGGGAAACACCGGAACAGAGCTGGGAAGCTCATCCCTGTTGGGGCCTGTGGCCACCTCCAGGGGGCGCCCGGACGATTATGGAACCCTGTAGGGCAGCACTTCCGCCACACCAGGAAGATCGTCACCGAGCACCTGGAGCACATCCAGGTACTGCATAAAAGGGGCTGCCTCACTCCAGTAGGAGAGCCGGAGTCGGGAGGATGAAGACGGAGCTTGTTGGGAGAGGAGTAGAGGCAGCAGAAGGATTCAAGGAGAGAGAAAGAAAGGGACTGAGTTGGCTAATGATTAAGGCATTGTGGTGTTGTCGTTTATAATAAACGTGTGTGTTTTGGCCATTCGGTGTCTGTCTGTCTGTGTCCGGGGGCTGTCTTACCACACAATCATAACTAATTGTAATAATAAACAGATTGATTGAACTATCAGAAATCTTGAAAACTGTATTAAACACAGACATTTATATATTTATACATTTTGAGCTTTATTGTATATTGCTAAAAAATTTTTTATTGAAAATTGTTCTTTCTTTAACTTTAAAAGTATTTAAATGTCCTTAGTCTGTACACATTTTCCTGCAAATTTCTATCTCACTTTTAAAGAAACTCCCTAGGTTAGCAGCTTGCTTTCGCAGATTCTACCAAGCAGAAATCTGAAGTTTCTGTGCCTGCAAGGAGATTTTATATTTAAGCAATACTGCTAAAAATATAAGAAGTGGTCAACAGTGTTAAGCCATAAAGAAGACTAATGGCTTTAATTAACTGCTGGAAAATTGATTTTACACTCTTAGTTTATATACTTTGTATACTGCTGGATGACTCCAATCTATTTCTGAAACGCACAAAGCAGGACTATTAATGCACTACGCCACCCTGGTGCCTCATTAATTTAATTAATTGTGTCTAGCTGCAGAGCATTTTTACCTCTTTTTTAACAAA
The DNA here is from genome assembly GCF_900747795.2 of Erpetoichthys calabaricus. Taxonomy (NCBI): domain Eukaryota; kingdom Metazoa; phylum Chordata; class Cladistia; order Polypteriformes; family Polypteridae; genus Erpetoichthys; species Erpetoichthys calabaricus. Next base: position 65,620,176 of record NC_041411.2, on the reverse strand, counting down.
AGTTTACCAAATGTCATGCTGTCTGGTAGCAAGTGTAATAAAAGCAGCAAACATCTGAGGAATTTTATTAAAGGCATCAATGCATTAACTTATGATCCTCAACTGGAACAACAAGTAAGAAAATAGGTCAACAGCATCATTGTTTTGTTACCTAAAATTTAATGGGAATATGTTTATGTCCCCTACAAATTCACCCCAATTTCCTATTTCAGCCAATTATTGTGCACAAATGCCCCATCAACACTGAATTGGTGTCCTGACCCTGAGCAGCTCCAAGTAAATCCACACCTTTAACTTAATACCTAATTGTACAGGGGGACATTTATTCCAAAATTTAGTTGGTTTCCCTGTGCCAGGCAAAGACTTGTATCCCTATTTGTGTTTGTCCAGCATGCAAATCCACACCGTTTAACTTATCAAATTTTCCACGGATTTCCAGTTTGCACAGGGGAACATCATAGACAATGTTTCCAAAATCTGAGCTGCCTTGAAATTTATTTTATTTTTTTCCCCAAATATAATGAAATTTGTAGAATCTGTTAGATTGGGGGCAACATGGTGGTGCTGCTGCCTCACAGTTAGGAGACCTGGGTTCGCTTCCCGGGTCCTCCCTGCGTGGAGTTTGCATGTTCTGCGTGGGTTTCCTCCCACAGTCCAAAGACATGCAGGTTAGGTGTATTGGCGATCCTATATTGTTCCTAGTGGGTGGGTGTGGGTGTGTGTGCCCTGCAGGGGGCTGGCGACCTGCCCGGGGTTTGTTCCTGCCTTGTGCCCTGTGCTGGCTGGGATTGACTCCAGCAGACCTCTGTGACTCTGTGTTAGGATATAGCGAGTTGGACAATGACTGACTGACTGTTAGATTGTCAAGTAAGAATCTCTTGATACTTTGTACTAAAAGGTAAAGAACTTGAACCTAAATTTATTTATTTACAGTAACAAAACCCAGAAGGGCCGCGATGTGTGATTGAAGCAGAAACCTTGACAACTTTTAAGAAGTATCTTAATGTGATATTCGGACAGCTTAGCTCTTAGCTAAACAAACAAGCCTGATGGGCTGAATGGTTTCCTGACGTTTGTCAGATTTCTTTACGTTCTTATGTTCTTACAACACAGATGCCTCTTTAGGTAAACTGTACTTTGGGGCCAGGTTCTTGATCTTGATGGTTTACCACAAAGGTATAAAAATCACCACTAAATAAACTAATTGCACATTTAAAACAATTATATCAGGAAGAAATAACACTATCATTAAGAATGTCCTTCCTAAGGTTCTTTTTCTATTTCAAAGCATTCCCGTTGTAGATGCCACACGGGCTAGACAGGCATTCTGGCCAGGAGAGGGAGCAGACCTGGAAGGAAGGACCAGAAAGGGTGGACGGACAGCCCATTAAAAAGAGAAGAAGCTGCTGGAGGCTTTTTATTCCCCTAACACACTAGATGGCAGCAGCCCTGGAGGTCGGTGCACAGTAAGAAGCCAGCAGGGCATGTTGGGATATGTAGTCCGGCAGAGCAGACCTGCTGGGGTCACTGGGTGCCACGGGTGGGTGCTGCAGGTAGACAGGCTCCCTATTATGGACTTCCATGGGTCTGAAATAAGCGGAATAAATGGGGTTAGAAAATGAATGAATAAGTAAAATTGAATTGAACATTTGAATTAATTGAATTTCACCCATTGCTGCCAGGTCACTATGAACCCATATTGGATTATTCGGCTGGGAATGTTATGTTATGTTACATTACATTACATTATGTTATGGTCTAGTTAAGTCAAGCTACTGTATTATAGATGTTGCTTCATATTTTAATGCAGATTAAGTCTGTAGATGTGTTTCTACAGACAGTGATGATCAAACTCCATTTTGGTTTTTTTTTTCTGTTTGTGTTCTGTTGGATCAGAGAATGCAAGTGGGCTTGTGCCCTTAAATTTGCAGTTTCATTATTTGGACTGTCTTCTGGGTTCTGCCCTGTTTTGTTCTTTATTACCTTTCCTCTGCTGAAAAATATTATAGTATTTTTTAGAGGGGTCTTATAGACAGGATTGTCTCCAATACCTTGCCCTGATTGCTTTGAACAGCTTTTTGGAGTATGACTTGTGATTGTATTTTTTATTTATTTCCTTGGCAGTTCTTTCATGGTGTATAGAACTCTCTGAAGGTTGAAAAAAAAAACAACTTTTATATATAAAAGCTTTGTAGTGGGAGCTCTTATGCAATCACGCTTTGGCTGCTTTACTTACATCATTGTAGCCTTGAACCTTTCAATGCACTGTAGGTGTAATGTAACATAATACCAATGGACAAAGTTGATTAGTTCTTCCAGTCTTTTATTTAAATGCCTGAAAATAAAAATTAAATTAAGATGAACGGGAGCACTGGCTGCAGCTTTCAAGATGGGAATACTCTGCCTAAGATGATGACTAAAATAAATCCTGATTAATTAGCAGTTGCATAAGACTCTAAATGTGCCAAAGAGAATGCAAAAATGAAAACCTAAATGATTTTGGGTAAAAATATGTACATAGTGCATGTAACTCTGTTTCAGCCCAGATCTCCAGCTGTCCCCCTGCCATCTCATCATGGATGAAAAATCATCATCTTAACCTGTCAAAGTCAGATATCCTGTACTTGCCTTCTGGTTTTCCTCCCTCTGTATTTGTCTCTAAGCGTTGCCCTTGAAGGTGTCACCCTTTAAGCATTAGTCGCAGTCAGGAATCTCAGCATGACTCTGGACTCCACACTTTTATTTATCAGATATATTTCTTCAATAAACCAATCATGCCTTTTCTTTCTTCCTCATATTCAGTGGATTTGACCCTTCCTCACTAATTTCTGACATTCAACTGGTTCTCTTCAGCTGTACTACTGCAACTCTCTTCTAACTGGGTTTCCTTTGGCTGCAATCCAACCTCCCCAGCTCATCCAAATGGAGTTCCTCATTTCACTCCAGATACTCCTCTGCTGCAGTTTCTCCACTGGTTTCCTGTTGTTGCAACTCTTGTTTTGACTTACAGTTCTCTGAATGGTTCTGCTCCTCAGTATCTCCAGTCTTTGGACTCTCCATATGCCCCTTCAAGAAGTCTCTGTTCTCTCTCGGCCTGTCTGTTGCCTACCTATCCTGTTAGTTAGACATACCAAGGGTTGAATATTGTTTCCCCATTCTTTCTCCAAAGCTGTGGACTGATCTCTCTCTTTCTATTTGCATTGCACCCATTTTGCTCATGTTTTGGTAACTTTTGAAAATGTACCATTTCATTAAATATTTTGGAACTGTTGCTGTTGTACTGACAAAGAGTTTAGGATGCTAAACGTTTGAATTGGTCAAGCTGCAGGTACTGTATAATTTGTGACCACCAGGTGGTGCTCCAGCTCCCCAAACACATAGCACACACAGGCTCTGGACACAAGTTGTCCCAAACAAAGGTTTTTATTCATGGGAAACTCTTTGTTAACAAGTGTTTCCCACACCACAGCTACAGTCACAAAGCACACAATATACAGCAATCTGTATCTCTCTGTCTTCTTCACTCCTCCCACCAAGCTTCATCCTTATCCTCCTGACTCTGGCTCATTGAGTTGAGGCAGTCAGCTTCTTTTATGTAATCCCTGGAAGTACTTCTGGTTAGAACACAAGCTAGGCCTACAAAGTAGGGCTTGCTGGTCCCCACAGCACCCCCTGGCGGCACCCAGGGAACCCAACAGGGCTGAGCCAAAGAACTCCAGTTCCCATGGTGCCCCGTGGGAATCTGTGGTGCTGCAGCAACACAGGGGGGCTGCCATCTAGCGATCCAGGGGAGACGATGCCCTGTGTACTCTGTCTTCCCCGCTGCTTACACTCTGAGGGCTTTCCCTCACAAATTACATAGCAGTAGTAGAACTATTGCCACTTATTGAGGCATTCCAAGGCCAGCTGAGGGATATCTTCCCCCATGGTCTCTTCTCAGTTGAATATACATTAAACACCTCCTCAGGGAGGTGTTCAAGAAGAATCTTAACTGGCTTCTTTGAATGTGGAGGAGCAGAGGCTCTACAAATGTCTGCACTCCTCACTGTATCTGTAAGGTTGAGTGCAGACATCCTCCAAAGGAAGAACTTTTCCATCTCTTGTATCCATGATCTAGTAGTTTAGGTCAATAACCATAAAGCTGGTGGCCATAGGTAAAGGTAGGAAAGTAGCTTGACATGAAAATCAAGAGCTTTGCCTTTCGGCTCTGCTCTCTGTTAACCACAACTAACTGGAACAACATCTGCATGCCTACAGGAACAGGTCTGATCTGCCTGTCAATCTCTCACTCCTTTTCCCATCACTCGTTAACAAGACCCTTAAACTCCTCCTCTTGAGGTAATACCTCCTACCCAATCTGAAGAGGGCATACTACCCTCTTCTAGCTGAGAAGCAAGATGTCAGACTTGGAGGTGGTAATCTTCACCCTGGCTGCTTCACAACTGGTTGCAAACTTCAACAGTGCACACCATAAAAAATTCTGAACAGAAATGGTGACAAAAGGCAGCCCTGGCAGAGTCCCACACCCACTGGCAACAAGTACAACTTACTGCTGGCAATGTGAAGCAAGTTTTCTCACTGTGTGTACAGGGACTAAATAGTCCGTAACAGTAGGCCCAATAGCCCATATTATTGAAGCACAACCCAGAGGACCTCCTAAAGTCCAAGTCCATAAAATACATGTGGACTGTTCGATCAATTTACATGTTAATAATTGTTTTACTACTGCGTAATTTTCATTATGATTTGCATCAAAAATTCTTAACCCTTAACTTAGTTATGTCATGCTAAGCTGGACTCACATTAATATTTATTAAGTAACTGGAAGTCAAGCAAAATGACACCTTTTATTGGCTAACTAAAACGATTAAAATATGCAAGCTTTTGAGGCAACTCAGGCCCCTTCTTCAGGCAAGACATACCGTTTTTTCCCCAAAAGAAGGTTGGAAATGTCTGTGCGTCTTATGGAGCGAATATTGCGTCACAGACCATGATGTGTATTACCTGACAAAAGTCGACATCCAGGGGTAGAGGGCGACAAAACTCACTGTTACATTACAGGCATTCCCTCTGTGCTTGGAGGAATGTTAGACTCATTGACTCGGCATCTAATCCTTGCGTGTGCGTGAGTTGCGAAATGTAAACAAATGTAAACAATGGCAAGATGGCATCAACATCTCATGAGGGAGCGAAGCGAGTGCAGAAAACAAATGTTTTGCGCATTATCACGGAGTCGGACTTTTGTTGAGAGTGATCAGGAGATCGAACAAGAGAGTGAGGAACTGGCATCAGCTGATCAGGACACCAGCAGATGCCGCCCCAGCTGAGCGCATTCGTGCACCTATGGCAAGGTTCGTGTGGGAGGAATACCTAGACATTGATCCATGGGAGCCAAATTGGCTACCGGACTTCACAAGACAGTATGGCTTGCTGTTGGACTCGACAGATTACCAGCCGCTGGACTACTTCAGGCTGTTCTATCCTGAAGCTGCCTTTCAGCTACTGTCAGACGAGACAAACAGGTATGCAGAGCAATTTTTTGAATCGAGGGCTGTGCTTGCACCGCATTCTCGTTTTTCAAACTGGAAACCCACAACAAAACATGAGATGAAGGGCTTTGTGGCATTACAAATATAGATGGGACTAGACTGGTGATATAACTTCAGGGAGCATTGGTCCAAACGTGCTTTGTCCCCTGGTGGCTTTGGACAGGTTATGCCGCGTGATGATAGGTACGTGCTCCTGTAAAGTGATTGTGAGCAACTGAGCTTCATAAATTCTGACACTAGCGATGAGGAGTTCTTGGGGTTTCCATAAAACTAGAAGAGTGCTTGAACCTTAAAGTCTCTCCTTATTTGTTAATGACAGTGATGATGCTTCTTAATACCACTGTTGAATTTACATGGTTGAAATATTATTCTGCTATATTTTATTAAACATATTAGTACACCATTTGGTTCAGAATATTTTTCTTCTTGTTTTCCTCCTCTAAACCTAGGTGCGTCTAATGGTCAGGTGCATCTTATGGTGCAAAAAATACGGTAATGAAAGCTTGCATATTGTAATCTTTTTAGTCAGCCAAAAAAAGTTGTCATTTTGCTTGTCGTCTCCTTACATCTATAATACCTAACAGTGTAACACCCTGCTAATTAAGTAACCAGAAGAAAGATGGAGCTGAAGATGTCAAATACCAGGAGACCAAAAGCACAGCAATCAGACCCGAAACACAAGAGAAGAATTTAAGTCAAAGGGTCTACAGTAAAAGTAAGCCTATCCCCTCAGAAAATTTCAGCATGTTCTTTTAACGTTCTTGTCAGTTTCAGGTTTTTGGGATGAATCCGCCCGCGTAGTAGTGCAACATAAGAAACTTTAAAAATCAAGAAACAAACAGGTATCACTAGCTAAGCGGAGGCAATGTATCCTCCAAAACATGGCGAGAGGTATACCGATTCGAACAGAGGCTGGCGTGTGAGTAAAGAGGACCTGGCTCTCGACTCCTGACATCAAGCTTCCCCCTACCCTTGGCCTGCAGCCTCTATGCCCCAGATTAGCACGAATATATCACTTCTGCAAGTGAACTATGATACTTAGTGGGATGAGAGAAGTCGGAAAATTAACTGGAATGTTCAAGCAAATTATAGAAAAAAAAACAGATCTAAATCCGTTAAGTAGTTCTCTCGTGAAAAGCAGAAATGTCAAACGTTACTCTTTAACAATCTCTAGATGACAACAGGTATTGCTAGCTGAGTGGAGGCAACGTACTCTCCAATACGTGGTGAGAGGTAGAGCAACTCAAACAGAGGCTGGCGCGTGAATGAGGAAGGCCCCGTCCTGCTCCACTCTCCTGAGGTCCCACCTCCCCACCCTGCAGACTGTCTCTCGGATTTGCACGAATACATCGGTGCTGCAACCAAAGTATAATACTTAGCACGATGAGAGAAGTCACAAAATTAACCGGAATGATCAAGCAAACCCAATTTAAATCTGTTAAGTAGTTCTCTCGTGAAAAGTGGACAGACATACAGACAGACATTGGATTTTATATATATAGAGATTGGAAGAGTTCAGAGTAGGTGACGCTACATAGCATTTGATCCATGTCCTTGTCCATGCCTGATGGTTTTCTTCATGAAGTGTACTGTGCATTGTGTAACAGGTTGTCATCTGTTTGTACCTGTCATTTTAATGTCAGTCGTTTTAATTCCTCAGTGCTCAGGAGCAAAATGTCCCTATAACTAAATACAAAATTGAAATCTGCAGTCAGTAGCCCCCCATAACATTACAGTAAGCTTAAGCTGACAACCCATCTAGGACGTCCGGTGACCCACAGACTGAGAAACACTGATGTAGATAGTATAATACTTGTAATTGCTTTGCAGAATATTGATTTGACCATACAAGGTGCTATGTAAAATTAATACTGATTTATTATTATTATTATTATTATTAATAATAATAATAATAATAACAATAATAATAATATTAAATAATCAGAATAATAGTTAAGAAAATATGTGGCTGAATTCCTATTGGGCAAGACAACAATTTCCAAGTTACAAGGCCCATAGTCACAGGAAAAATCACAAAGAGTGGAGACACTGGGTAGTTAATTGCTATCAGCATCATCTGTAAGACACGGCTTGAACCAAATACACCACTGTGTAACAGAAAAAAGAAAAAAATCTAATTACTGGTTCATCATTTCCCAGTGCTGTTGTTTCGGTTTAGCTTCACTAAATGGACCCCTTGCTGTAAGCGAATGACAAAAGAGAAATTGAAGTGCTGGAACTGCAGATGACAGTGTTTAAAGTTAATTGAGATGGAGATGCACAGGAGTTCACCAACTGAAACAATAACAAACACTTTGTACTCGACTAACACAACACAAAAAGTCTGCAATTTAACAGGTGCCATCAAATAAATTGAAAATAACTCTTTCTGATCATAGCCTAAAGGCATGCAGTAGGGCCCATCTTCATTTTATGTTGTAAACAGAAGGGAAAGAATTACCCTTATTGTTTTTTATTTATTGTGCAGTAGATAAAGAGTGCTGGTCCTCATTTTTTTTAGATTATTATGACTGAAGCAGAAACTGTGTCAGACAGACAGCAATGGAGCAAATTAGAAATTTAAGATGACGCAGAAACCAATATCACAGGAACAACAGGCCTGCTACCAATCCAGATGTAATATGAGTACAAGAGAGTGAGAGTAAACACAAATAAATTATACGAGGTCTTCTTGTGTTCATGTTCTCTCTTTCAGCCTGCCGATTTATATTTAAAAGTCTGTGTTGTACTTTATTTCTAGTTATTTGGGGATCTACAGTTAAAGCCATGGTGGCACAGTGGGTGCAGTGGATAGCCTGTGCCTGAATGTTCTCCCTGTGACTGTGTTGGTTTCCCTCCAGGTAATCTGCTTCTGTTCCCACACACCCAGAGATGCTTAGGTTTGGTTAATCCATAATGCAGGTGTGTTTGCAAGAATGAGCCCTGTGACAAACTGACACCTTCTTCCTTTGTGCACAAGTGCTGCCAGGATAGATTTGACCTTGCATTGCATTAAGGGGGACCAATAATGAGATCAGATGAGATAATTACATGATAAAATAGAGTAACACTCATGTACATAAGAGAGATATGTTTATTTAAAGGCAGGTTCTTTCCCTAAACTTATTAAGATAGTGTGGAAGATCAATCCGACCCCAGACAGAGACGCAGACTCACAATGTCCAAACAGTGCACACAATTTTATTTTGTTCTCTCCTGCACAGTGCACCAAAAAGCCCAAATACTGCTCAGTCCTCTCTTTATTCTCTTCTCCTTTCTCTTATATCTTTCTTCTGCCACCTCCACTCCTCTCCCACACGCTCTGTCCTCTGCATCCCAACACCGGCTCCTTGAATGGAGTGAGGCGGCCTCTTTTATATGTGCTCCTGGTGCACCCTGATGATTTTCCTGCAGCACGTCTTGGTGTGGTGGATATGCTGCATGGGCAGCTGGAAGCACTCCAGGTGTGCCAGGGTTCTCTTTCAGCAGCAGTTCCTGGTGTGGCAGAAGTGTTGCAGGCACTAGCTCTGGGACCGTCCGCGGGGCTCCATAGGGTTGAGTTTCCAAATTCCAAGTCCGTCGTGGTCCCGATAAAATCCAGGGGGCTGCCCTCTTGCATCCCAAGGGAGATATTGCCTCTCTCCTGGTCCTTCCCTTCTCCAGGCGTCCCACTTGGGCAAGGTCCCCACAATATTTAAAAAATTAACAATGCATCATTTTTAAGGTCATGTATAAAAATGCTGGACAAATCCAGTTAGTCGTTATTGTTAGCTATCGTGACTCAAAGAAGAGAACTTGGTGACTATGACATCGGGCTGATTATGGAGGACGCTTCAGGGATAACGACAGAGAAGGACTCTCAGGTAACCCTTGACATGTGCACTTACAAGCTTGAAGATGTTACAGGTCAGAGACCATTTTGAAGATCTTGGTTATAAAAAGTGATAACTGCTGTGCTTAACCAAAGTCAACCTGGAATAATCTTAATGAAACTCTGGAATACAATTTTAGCCTTCTCTGATACGGTTCTGTATTTTCAGATGATTTTGTTATAGTTCTGTTTTTGTAATTTTGGCACATTTCATTCTGTGTCTCATTAATAATATATAACATCTTGTTTGTCTACTATTTTGTCACTTTGCCTTATTTACAGGATAGTTCATATCACATGAGCTACAATGCATTGCACATGACATCTTGGGACTTCTCTTTAAAATACCATCACATTATGTAACACCAGTCATATGTTGACACCCCATTAGAAATTCAGAGGAAGTGGTTTTCAGTTAGGCTTCAAAAATTAAGGGTTTTAATATATAATAATATATAATCTAGACTTCTCTAGTCCCTTCAATACCATCCAACCTCTGCTCCTTAGGGACAAGCTGACAGAGATGGGAGTAGATTCATACCTGGTGGCATGGATCGTGGACTATCTTAAAGACAGACCTCAGTATGTGCGTCTCGGGAACTGCAGGTCTGACATTGTGGTCAGCAACACAGGAGCGCCGCAGGGGACTGTACTTTCTCCGGTCCTGTTCAGCCTATATACATCAGACTTCCAATACAACTCGGAGTCCTGCCACATGCAAAAGTTCACTGACGACACTGCTATCGTGGGCTGCATCAGGAGTGGGCAGGAGGAGGAGTATAGGAACTTAATCAAGGACTTTTTTAAATGGTACGACTCAAACCACCTACAACTGAACACCAGCAAAACCAAGGAGCTGGAGGTGGATTTTAGGAGGCCCAGGCCCCTCATGGACCCCGTGATCATCAGAGGTGACTGTGTGCAGAGGGTGCAGACCTATAAATACCTGGGAGTGCAGCTGGATGATAAATTGGACTGGACTGCCAATACTGATTCTCCATGCTAGAGAGGATAGAGCCGACTATACTTCCTTAGAAGGCTGGTGTCCTTCAACATCTGCAATAAGATGCTGCAGATGTTCTATCAGACGGTTGTGGCGAGCGCCCCCTTCTACGCGGTGGTGTGCTGGGGAGGCAGCATAAAGAAGAGGGACACCTCACGCCTGGACAAACTGGTGAGGAAGGCAGGCTCTATTGTAGGCATGGAGCTGGACAGTTTGACATCCATGGCAGAGCGATGGGCGCTGAGCAGGCTCCTGTCAATCATGGAGAATACACTGCATCCACTAAACAGTGTCATCTCCAGATAGAGGAGCAGCTTCAGCGACAGACTGCTGTTAATGTCCTGCTCCACTGACAGACTGAGGAGATCGTTCCTCCCCCACACTATGCGACTCTTCAATTCCATCCGGGGGGGGTAAACGTTAACATTATTCAAAGTTATTGTCTGTCTGTATACCTGCATTGTTATCACTCTTTAATTTAATATTGTCTTTATCTGTAGGCTGCTGCTGGAGTATGGGAATTTCCCCTTCGGATTAATAAAGTATCTATCTATCTATCTATCTATCTATCTATCTATCTATCTATCTATCTATCTATCTATCTATCTATCTATCTATCTATCTATCTATCTATCTATCTATCTATCTATCTATCTATCTATCTATCTATCTATCTACTGTAAGGTAGTGGAATTAAATTATATTTTTCAGTAATTAGAATTGACAGCAGGGAGCAGAAAAATAATAAGGAGGCTCCTGCTGATGTTGCCGCAGCGGCACTCCAACATAAATTTCTATTGTGCTCATCTTTTTTACTGTATAAACATAATAAGTTTAACTTTAGAACTTCAACTTTAATCCCCTTCCACAGAAAGAGCTAAAATCACTTTTATGTTCTCTCATTCCAATAGAAAACCCCTAGAATGGGCAACCCCTGTCTCTGTGTTCACACTAGCAGTATTAATGCCTTTTATATAAGTAGAAGGCAGTCTCTGACATTCCTAAAAAGAAATCAGAGGACACATATATATATAGTGTCACACATGCGTGCATGTGTAAGGGCTTAACTGAGGGTATGACGCAGAGTCAGGGGTTGATGAAGTGCACTAATGCCTTTTCTCCCTCTTCCACAGATCACCAGAAGGGAAGCCAAGTTAGAGCTCCACCCACTTCCGCTGCCAGATCACACCGTTCTACTGATTTCACTTCCGTCGAGAACCCGCCTTTTCCTGCCCACCACCAATAAGACCCAACCACTTCACTCTCCAATTCAGTCACGCTCTGACTCAGTCCTATATGATTACTCTTTATTTGCTAACTGAGCTATTCCTTGTTACAATATACATGATGGGTCCCCAAACCTTCTTTCGCTGTTTTGTCTCTTTTTACAATAAGGAATTGCATTGTGTCTTTGTGGACCTGGAGAAAACATATGACAGGGTACTTTGAGAAGAGTTGTGGTATTGTATGAGGAAGTTGGGAATGGCAGAGAAGTATGTAAGAGTTGCACAGGGTATGTGTGAGGGAAGTGTGACAGTGGTGAGGTCTGCGGTAGGCATGATGGATGCATTCAACGTGGAGGTGGGATTACATCAGGGATCAGCTCTGAGCCCTTTCTTATTTGCAATGACATTTTGATCTGTAGTGATAGTAGGGAGCAGGTTGAGGAGGCCCTGGAGAGGTGGAGATACGCTCTGCAGAGGAAAGGAATGAAGGTCAGTAGGAACAAGACAGAATACGTGTGTGTAAATAAGAGGAGAGCAGAGTTGGCGAAGGTGGATGAGTTTAAATACTTGGGATCAACAGTACAGAGTAATGGGGATTGTGGAAGAGAAGTGAAGAAAGTGCAGGCAGGTGGAATGGGTGGAGAAGAGTGTCAGGAGTGATTTGTGACAGATGGTTATCAGCAAGAGAGAAAGGGAAGGTGTACAGGACGGTGTTGAGACCAGCTATGTTATATGGGTTGGAGATGGTGGCACTGACCAGAAAGCAGGAGACAGAGCTGGAGGCGGCTAAGATTTGCATTGGGTGTGACAAGGATGGATAGGATTAGAAATGAGGACATTAGAGGTTCAGCTCAGGTTGGACAGTTGGGAGACAAAGTCAGAGAGGCGAGATTGCGTTGGTTTGGACATGTGCAGAGGAGAGATGCTGAGTATATTGGGAAAAGGATGTTAAAGATAGAGCTGGAAGGCAAGAGGAAAAGAGAAAGGCCTAAGAGAAGGTTTATGGATGTGGTGAGAGAGGACATGCAGGTGATGGGTGTAACAGAGCAAGATGACGAGGACAGGAAGATATAGAAAAAGTTGATCCGCTGTGGCCACCCCCAATGGGAGCAGCTGAAAGAAGAAGAAGACAAAGTTACAGATTTATGACCTATGCGTCTTACAACTAATCAACTTATGACCGCTACCGCATCTCACAGGAAAACCATGCCAGCTCCTTATGCTGTGACTCATTCATCTCGATCTCAGTTTATTACCTGCAGTGGTTTTGACTATGTTCAGTTACTTCTGTCTTAAAATTGATTACAATGATTTAAATTTAATCAAGGCCTTATCAAGAAAATAAATGAATGCAAGCAAAAAGATCACAAATTGATTTACAAAAAGAAGTGACAGAGCCATAACAATACAAAACAATACTTTTTCCATTTTATGCTAAATACGGAATGTTTTGTTAAGATCGTTTTTCTTCATAATGTTGCTGCACTACAGAGATTTAAATAAACTATACAAAGGGCTCCTTTTTATTATTATTGCCAAATTACATGGATTAGTCCCATATTTAATTGGTTCCATTGTGATTGTTACATTTATAAGATTTGAAGGCCACATAATGACCTTCGGCAGATAAAGCAGCATGAAATTCAATTTTGATTTGAAAATGTATTTCACCTACGGTAATCTCTCTCATTAAAACCCACAGAAGATTATCTGTAATAGTCAGCAAATGTTTTTCATAACAGAATATCCACTGTCACTGTTTATTTCTCATTTCAGAAGGGTGAATATCAACCGGCCTGAAGTGGAGACTTGCTGTAAAAGAGCTTACGTTTTAAAGGCCCGTCTTCAAAACAGAAGGAAGTCTCCTATAAACAGAACACCTAAGCGAAGACGCTTCATTTTTGCACAGCTTTACACTGCGTGAAACTGCCACGGCTTTATTCTTCCCCGAATCCTCACTGGACATGAAATTCTGCACTGACGTAAAGTTTCTAGCTAAGCTTGCTTTTAATGAGCATTACAGATGGCTTATGAATCTAAATAGTCAGTTAACTTAGTTGTGGGACAGATAATTGATCAAATATCTAGGGCATACTCATTAATAGAACAACCGCACAAACTGAAAAGCTAGACACTAATAAAGGAGAGAATAGGACACAGGGGAGGCTCGGGTTTAAAAATACCCTGAAACAACAACATTTATTGACATGGCACATTTTCATGAAAAGAGCGAAGCTAAAATGTGCTTTATGAGAAGTAAACCAAAGTAAAAGAATTACAATTACAAAGAAAATAAATGAGTAGACAGACAATACAAAAAAAAAAGATAAATAGATCAACAATGCAAGTGTCCCTAATGGAATTAAGCATAAGTTAAATTCATATTACTATCTAATATATGCAGTCTTTAAGTCTTTAAAACATAACAAGATGGAATGTGCCTTTATAATTTCCCATGAAATATGTAGCTATTCTGGAGGGAGTTTGTGGGAACTCATATTACACAAAACCATAAGTTACATTAACAGATACAGGAAAGGCTAGGGGGCACCAGTGGGTCCCAAACCCCAGAACACAAAAACACAAGACAGTCCCGGGTTTAATAAAGGGTGCTAATTACATATACCTTGTAATAACAAGCACAAAACAAGTAATTTCTTCTCTCCTTCCCCTCCTCTCATCCCTCTACCGCACTGCTCTCCTCCAATTGAGTGCTGCCTTCCTAACTCCCAGCTCCAACTCTCCTGGACAAGCCAGTGTGGTCCCCTTTATTGAGGACCCGGGAGTACTTGCAGTGCCAGGACGTTTGCCCATTTGAAGTACTTCCGGGTCATACGGAAGTTCCTAATGACATGGAGTGTTTCTCTCTGCAGCACCCTCTTGCGACAAACATGAACCCCAGCAGGACTACAATTCCCAGTATTCCCTGCTTGTTTCCGAATGGGCACCAATATCCTGCATGCTGCCACAGAGTCTTGGGGGAAGGAACATCCCTTATAGCCAGGTCTTCCCTGTCCTTCCCTTTCATCCTGGCTATAGAAGGTGCTATCAACATGTCCGGTTGGAATGCTTGTCCATCCACTTGGGGCCTCCCATATGGGTAAGGAACCTTCTCCTCTCCTGGTTGGGATACCCATCCATCCTGTGTGGCACTTACATAACTAATTCATTAAAACGGCCATGTTATAATTTTTATTATAATATGTATAATATCACACACGCATTAGTAGGAGCCATCTTCATGGTGTCAAGATCTAGGGGGTTCCTAAGCACCAAGTACCAAAACCTGTAGCAAACAGCTCCATAAGTGGAATGATCTGTCAACCTTCGGCTTGAAGGAAAAAGTAGCAAAAAAACTTTAGAAATAAAAATACTTATTTTACAAAAAATACCCTGAAACTGGAAGCTCCAGAGAGCACAAAGGTTCCGGAAGGAGTTGCCTTAAACAACAAAGGCAACCAAAGGCAAACAAGTTCCAAAAGCAGAAATCCAGAAGGTAAAGCCAAAAACCAAGGATAGAAGTTAAAAAAATCCACACGTGCACATCAATAATCACATGAACTCACCAACACCACCAAGCACATTCAATGAACCACAAAGGACTTTATATTTCCTCAGCCTAAATAGACTTGATGGCTGTCCCTTGATTGAGTTGGATAGGTGGCCCCGCCACTTGGGGATCCACCTACAAAATGCAAGGAATTTAACAGAACAAGTACAGACTCATAGAAATTACATATGCACAAAACTAATGAAAAACACAGAATACAAATAAATACGAATAGACAAAAGAATCAAAAATGAACAAAAAAGACATAAAACAGGAATTAGAGCACCAGCTGGGAATGAATTCTGGCTGAAACATAACATGGCTTTTATGCTACTTGTAATTTCACCCCATGTCCTGGGTTGGCGCCGTCATTTATTCATTTCCCTCTTTTGCCCTCAGAACTGAAGATAGGAGGCACAAGGACTAGTGACGTCACTTCGGCTTCCACAGGAAGTCAAGCCCCTTCCGGTCCTGGGATATAAGAGAGCTGGTGACAATGCAAGTCCCCAATCAGTCTCTGCCTCCTGTCTGATTAAGATGTCTCTGATGACCAGCTCACTGGCCAAAACCATTTTTAATTTGTTCTTTATTTTTTGGCTTTTCTAATGTGCCAATTATGTAGGGGACCACCTGGTGGTGCCTCAACTCTTGTGCTCTTATTATAGTATCTATGACAATAACATAACTTAATATATTAATCTAGCTTAACGTCACAGAGGGGCCAGAGCCTATCCCAGAAGCATCAAATCCAGAACACTGGATCCATCAATGTGGCAATGGAGTAAGGTGCAGCATGTCCCTGTTCTACTGGTGCTGTCATTAAAAGTGAATAAAACAGGATGATGTCAGAAAGAAAATCTGGCATATAAACTCTTCAGTACCCCAAACTAAGTGGTACAAAATGACAGACAACAGCCTTGCCACGTGTGCTTCAGAACAGGTCATCCACCTGAAGCTAAGCATGTTCCCAGTACTTGTACGGGAGATCACCTAAGGAAAAGCTAAGTTTGCTACTTGAAGAGAGGTGTTGGTGAGGCCAGCAGGGGGAGCTTATACTGTGGTCTGTGTGTGGATCCCAATGCTGTGACAGGGACACTCTGCTCTGAAAATGGTGCAGTCTTTCAAATGAGACATAAAACCGAGGTCCTAACTCTCTGCGGTCATTAAAAGATCCTTGGGCATCTTTCAAAAAGAGCTGTGTCCTGGCAAAACTGCACATCACACAGCCTTGTCCATTTTGGTCCCCTAATCATCCCATGTCTAAGATTGGCTATCTCTCTTACTCGCCCCTTCACCACCTAAGAGCTAATGTGTGGTGAGCGTACTGGCACAAGAATGGCTGCCAGGTGGATGCTACACATTGGTGGTGGTTGAAGTGGTTCACTTCTGTCTATGAAAAGTTCTTTGAGTAATGAGAAAAAGCGCTCTAGAGATGTAATTAATTATTATTAATTTTTATTAACACGCCTACCTGACTTAACCTGACAGTAACCGATTACACTGATGTGGAGACAGAAAGATATAACCCAGTATGTCCTTCGTTTATACCCATGACTAGCCAGAAGTAGTACATCATGTCTCAGTGTACATAGTCAGCTACAATACTGAAAGAGGCCATGGCATTCAAGTAAAGATTGATCGATATTAACGGGCCCAAAGTGTGCCAAAGAAAACATTCCCCACACCATTACACCACCACCAGCCTGGACTGATGACACAAGGCAGGCATGGATACATCCTGTTTGCTCCAAATTTTGACCTTATCATCTGCGTGCCTCATCACAAATCAAGATTCATCAGACCAGGCTACGTTTTCCGAGTATTCAGCTGTCCAGTTTTGGTGGTTTTGATGCAACCACAGCAACCCCAGTTTTCTGTTCTTGGCTGTCAGAAGTGAAACTTGATGTAGTCTTCTTCTGTTGTAGCCCATCCGCCTTAAGGTTCGACGTGTTGTGCATTCTGAGATGATTTTCTGTTCACCACAGATGTACAGAACAGTTATCTGAGTTACCATAGCCTTTCTGTCAACCCCAACTAGTCTGGCCATTCTCATCTGACCCCACTTATTAACAAGGTGTTTCCATCTGCAAAACCGCCACTCACTGGATGTTTTTTGTACCTTTCTGAGTGAACTCTAAAGATTGTTGAGTGTGAAAATCCTGGGAGATCAGCAGTTACAGAAATACTAAAACCAGCCTGTCTGGCACCAACAATCATGCCACAGCTGAAATCATTGAGATCACATTTTTTGCCATTCTGGTGCTTTTATCTGCATTGTGCTGCTGCCACATGATTGGCTGATGATAAGCAGGTGATGGCCGGGAACTCTTTCCGGCAAGGATGCCAATATTGTGGAAGGACAGGAGAAGATAGTGTGTGGTCAGGGCATTATCTCCCCTGGGTTGCTATGGTGTTACGGATTTATGCAGGGCTTCATGGGAGTTCTCTGCAGCCCTGTTGGGCTCCACGGGAAGCTGTGGAGACACCAGGCCTCCGGCACACCTGGAAGAACTTCTGGAACATGCTGATGGGCCAACTGGAGTGCTCCCGGGTGTGGCTTAATAGGAACCAACTGCCACTATTTCGGGAGCCAGAGCTGGGAGTAGGAGGACGAAGCTTACCAGAGGAAGAGTGGAGGTGGAAAAGAGAGAAAAGAAGACGAGAAAAGAAAAGAGAGTGCTGTGCTGGGTGCTGGTGGGAAATTGGGTGAAAAGCATTTCCCTCTGAAATAAAGCCTTGTATGTTGCAAAGACTTGTGCCTGGTGTCTGCTGGAGTCGGGTTTGGGGAGCTGATGCACCCCCTGGTCACCCCAATGTATACCTAATAATTTGCTCAGTGAGTGTGTATTGTCTGTGTCTCTATGTATATAGCACAAAAACACTTTATGTCTGCTGCAAATTAAATAGCATAATGTTCTCAGATCTGATAAATGCAGGTCAGGATAACGGGGATCAGAAGATACCCAATAAATAAAACACAAGGCAGGAACCAATGGGAATATTTAGGATGTAGGAGGGAAAATAAAGTAACTGAAAAAAGACAATCTAAGACTGAGGTGAGCTTGTATACTCAATACAGAGAGAGACAGAACTGCTTACGTACAGTATATGTTTAAATTGCGTGAGTGTACCATGAACCTTATGGGGATGGATTTGAAGAAAACGCAAGAGAAGGATATTTAGGAATTACCGGAAACTACATCCCTTCTTACCCCAGAGTTGTGATGGCCCAAGGTGATTCCACCTTCAGGTAACTCCACTGGTACTGCATTTCAGTAAATGTCTTGAATTATATGACCAGTGAGTCATGGAGGCCCACCAGAGTGACAGAAACATGAGCTTATTCATTCCTTTGTATTGCTTCATCTGATGATATTAAATGGGGTTTTGGGAATCTTGGACCGAAAATCATTTCATGTTTCTGTGTGGACAAGACTACATATCTCATTATTTCTAGAAAGTCTAATTAAGAAGAGATAGAAAGCTGCTCATCAAAAAAGTGAGATGAGAACCGGATAGAAATTATGGACAGCAGCGGCAGTGGTTGGTGCAAACTATTTAACTCTTTCAGGGCTGATGTCAACTTTTGTCAAAAGGAGGAGTTGACGATGGTAATCGACTGTAAACTGTGACAAAACCAACCGTTATGTTTTAGTTGGACTCTTGTTGCTAGAAGGAAAGTTAAATTCATTGGTATGATCGAGATTTCCTGCAACGTTTTGCCTATTATCTCTTAACTGGACTATGACTTGTCAGATTCAGATTTTGATACGTGATTGAAAATGAATGTGAGGTTCCAGCTTCAGCAGATTGGTCCCCAGCTAGTCGTTGTACTGACAATGATCGCCAGGGAGGACTGCCACTTAACAATGATAAGAGGTAGAAACCAGATTGCAATGCACTGCGACTGTGTCCCAGCCATGCAAACACAGCCTGGCCGTAGGCCTGCTGCATATTCTTGGCAAACTGGCAGCCACAGCATGCAGCAACAGACGTTTTATGTTGATTTCTGTGTGAAACCAATGCTTTTCATAAACTATGTTTTTTTCGGAAAAAATATTCAGCCCTCAAAGAGTTAAATTTGATTTGTGTTGGAATTATTTTATTATTCTCAGTGACTTCTCCCACTGTGAAAGGTACTATATAAAATACAGATTTGTGGATGGATGAATAGATAGTGGAATGAACGGATAACCATGTCACCCATGCACATCAGAGGGTCATCTTGCAGGCTCATCCGAGGTAATCACTACCACCCCTAGACACAAGGGGGCACTGTTGCTTACAATTTTTTTCACCCACAGCCCAGAGAAACCTCCCAGTGAGGACAACTGATTCCACCCCTTCCGGTCCAATGACTATAAAGTCAGGGGTTGTTTCATTGCATGACGATCACACCACCAGACAGACTCCTTCCTAAGCAGTGTGGCCTATTCTTTGACTTATTAAGTATTTCAGGCGTGATTGCCTTACCCATCTGTTTAGCACCATCAAACGCCTTTTCAACCTATTGCTTATTTAAAGGGGCAACCCAGTTGCCGCCCCACATTTCTCAGGTGGAAATGTGTGCTTCCTCAGTTGGCGACAACTGAGAAGAAAATACAGAAAAGTTTTGAAGGCCACCCTGGTGCTTTCAATTTAAATAAATCCTCTCTTTGATTTTCTTTTTCCGACTTTTATTATTACAGCATCACAGCAGCTGGCCAATTATTCTGGCAGCTATGGGTGCAAACCAGGAACCAATCAGTCTAAAACTGGGCACACGCCTACACTCACTCATATTTTGCTAATTTAGAGTCACCAGTTGATGTAAATGTGACATCTTCACGATCAAGCAGGGAATGAGAGTATCTGAGAGGTCTCACGTGTACATTGGGAGAACATGCCAGCTCCACACAAACTAACCAAGTGGTCAATTGGACCCAAGTCATGAAGATGCACTGAAACAGCACCTACCAATGTGCCATCATGCCACTTTTCGGACAGGAATAAATGAATAAATTGCACTGTGTAACTGAAAAACATCTGAAATGTATGTGGAAAAATAAATACATATGTGCAGTTGTTTCCTAGATAAAAACGACACTATTTAAGCGCCTTTACCAGAGAGGATAAAATACACTTTGGCAGCACGCTGCGTTCAGTAAATGCAAGGTGCAAATCAGACACTGAAAATAGATGTGCATCCCTGGCGTTTCGGATGAATTAGAATGATGAAAAGGGAAAAAGTGACCCGCTATGCTGATTCGTTCCTCTTTCCTTAGTGCAATAATTGGACCAAAAAAAGTAGGCAACACGATTCATTTAATTAACCCAGGGAGAGAGGAGAAAAAGTGGAAACCCAAGCAGGCTGCTGTCCCCTTATCAAATGGAGCTTCAGGCAGACAGCCATAATTTTTGTGTTTTCTCTCATTCGGGTCTCCACATGTGCGCCTGTACCTCTGTGTGTTTTTTTATTTATTTTTAAAGCATCGAAAGCTGTCAAATGGATCTGTGTTTTTTTTTTCACAACAGAAAGTCGTCGCAAAGCCGAAAGGTAAAGTGAATGAGTATGTGAAAAAGGGCGGAAAAAAAAATATGCAAGGCCACCACAGGGAATGCGTCGGCCCAGGTTTGACAGCCTTCATCTATTACATTAGAGTGCACACCACAGGATTTTAGCTGCTCCAATCTCGAGCTGCAGCTGATTAATTTTCCTCATTATTAAATTGGGGGAGCTACTCATACAGCATTCCATCTGCCTTTTTGATTTCTGTCGTGCTTGTCAGGAGGGGAGAAAGATTTATTGCCGTTGCCATTTGAACATCCTGACAGGGTGATGATTGGGCCACTTTCTTCACATCTGCATGGTTAATTTTTAACAAAAGAATGCCTCATTTTCACCAAACCTTTAGGGATGCCCAGGAGCAAAACACATTTTTGTACTATTTTACACATTTTGCCCTATCTTTTCAGCTCATTTTCAATATTGCCCTAGCTGTCCATCCTTGGATATGCTCAGTTGACTACAAAATATCCATCCATCCATCCATTTTCCAACCCGCTGAAGTGTCTAATTCACCTGTTAGGTTACGTTAGGTTAGGTTAGGTTTCTTTATTTAGTCATGTTTACACAGGAAAACATGAAATTTGCCTTCTCAGTTGCATCTAATAACAAGTAACAGACAGAATGAAATAAAACAGACAAATAGAAATAAGAAAGGTTAAGGTAAGGCAGTTAGATAAAACATATTTATACCAAAAAAAAAAAAGTAACAGGATATATATCAAAACCTTAAACATTATCTCCGATATTTCTTATTGAAAAGTCGTATGGCACTAGGAAGAAAGGAGTTGTGTGGGTTTTCAAAGCAACTATCCTTCCTGATTTACTGAAGTTTAGTTCTACATGTAATGGATGTCTGTCATCAGTTGAGATGATTTTCAGTTTCTTTAGCATTGCCCTCTGACACACACCAGTCACATCATCTACATCAGCCCCAATAACTTTAGCTGCATACTTCGTAATCTGCTGGAGCTTTTTTGAGTTTTGGTTTGTCAGACTATTAAACCAGGCAATGAAACTGAAAGTGATCACGGACTGGATCATACTACGATAGAAGGACAACATGAGGTCCTTGTCTACTTTAAATAGTTTGAGTTTATGGAGGAGAAATAAGCGCTGGTTGCATTTAGAAAATAATATAATAATATTAATAAATAATAATAACCTGTGCATATTGTATTGAGGATTACTTGTGTTTTGTTCTGTGTATTGTATTGCATTTACTCCCTTCTTTTTGACACCCACTGCACGCCCAACCTACCTGGAAAGGGGTCTTCCATTTTTTCCCAACTAGGGTTTTATTTTGGGAGTTTTTTGTTGTCTTCTTAGAGAGTCAAGGCTGGGGGGCTGTCAAAAGGCAGGGCCTGTTAAAGCCCATTATGGCACTTCTTGTGTGATTGAGGACTATACAAAAATAAATGATATTGTAAATTTTGTTGCAATTCACCTATGCATATTGTCCATCCATCCATTAAATTTTCAAACCTGCATATCCTGAGAAAGCTGGAGCCTATAACAGTAAGCATTGGGCGCGCGGCAGGAATAAATCCTGGACATGGTGCCAGTCCAATGCACACAAACACACATTCACTAGGGTCAATTTAATATCAACAGTAAAATACTGAAATATCTGAGAGCATAGGTTCCATGGTGACTGCAACTTTGATGGGTATTAGTGAGTTTGGTAGTGTCCATGACAGTACCCTGCAATGGACTTACATACATCCAGGGTTTTGTCCATGCGAGTTTCTGCCGTGTGCTCCTGTTTCTTCCCACAGTCTAAAGACACTCAGGTCAGGTGAACTAGAGTTGTTAAATTAGCTTGTGCATGTGTGTGTTAATTTTGCAATGGACTTTTACCCTGTAGAGATGTTATTTCTGCTTTGTGTCCTATGATTGCTGAGATAAGCTCCAGCTGCCTTGTGACCCTGCCCTGGGATAAGCGGCTTAGGATGATGGATAGGTGGATGGATGGATGGATACATGGACTGATGGATGGACATAATAGGAAGGAAGGAAGGAAGGAAGCTACAAAAGAAATTAGCATCAACACCATCAGCAATTAGATAGATAGATAGATAGATAGATAGATAGATAGATAGATAGATAGATAGATAGATAGATAGATAGATAGATAGATAGATAGATAGATAGATAGATAGATAGATAGATAGATAGATAGATAGATAGATAGATAGATAGATAGATAGATAGATACTTTATTAATCCCAAGGGGAAATTCACAGGAATTAGGAAGACATTCACAAAAGAGGAAAGTCTCCAAATGCTCCTTAAACACACTATGGGAGTCTGCTTTTCAAATGAAGGAGGGCAACTCATTCATACAAGTACAGTATATGAAGGTGGTATCAGCAGAAGCCATTCATTAGCAGGCTTCAGTGGGCAGAGAAGGAGTATAGAACCTAATGAGAGCCTCCATATAAGCAAGGTGTTGAACCACTAACTTCTCTCTACTGTAGGTAAGCATCAACGACTTGAAATTGATGTGTGCTGCTACAGGGAGCCAGTGACGTGACCTGAAAACAGAAGTGCACATGTGCTTTTCTTGGCTGGTTGAAAGTGAGATGTTCTGCATCAGTTTAGGAGTGGCAGTAATCAAAGTGTAAGGTGACCAGTGCATGGACAAGACGTTCAGTTGCATATTCTGTTAGATACCATCTGATCTTGTGAATGTTGTACAGTGTGAATCTTCATGGCCAGGAGGCTGTTGCAATGTTATTAATAAAAGTTACCCAGGCATTGATCATTATCTCAATTGATCGTTTTAATTGATAGTGTATTTATGAAATCAAAGGAAGAAAATTGTGTCAGCATGGATAGTAACAGACATACAGTATCAATGGATCATTGTGGGATTATACAGCAATTGTTGATTCAAGCATGCAACGCACCATTGTTGTATGATTCATGGGTTGGACAAAGCAGCCATTTGATGTTAGTATGTGGGATTTTAGATATGTCATCTTATAATTCCTTACACACTATTTTTTCCCCAGTAATGTCATTAACTGTTTGTTTTCTTCAGTTTTCAACAGGTCATAGCTTCTGTTAACTTGATACATCTTACATTAATCATTTTTGCTGTTTATTAAATTGATGTCACCTAAATTCCATCTTTGGGAACAGCTGTTTCCCAATATAAAGATGTTTTTATTAGCATATTAGTATACATTTAAATAAATGCTAGTCCCTGTAGCCATGTTCATGTTGCTGTTTTATGGATTGCATTGTAGCACAATGGTTAGCCCTGCTGCCTCATGGATCCAACATCAATTCCTGCACCCTTTTGTTTCCATTCTGGAGCTTTAATGTTCTCCTATCTTTACTCCACTTTTCATCCCATATCACCAGAGACATCCAGGTTATATTAACTGGCAACTCTGAATTGGCCCCAGTGAGTGTGTGTTTGTTCATTTAAATGGACCTGCACCCAGACCAGGACTGTTCCCTGCATTGTGTCCAGTGCTGTTACGATTGGCTTTGGCCCTCCATGACTATGAACGTAATTACAAGGGTTTGAGAATGTGTGTACAGCAAAACTAACAGTGTTAAATTAGCACTTGATGTGTGTACACTTGCAGACATTCTTTCCATATATATATATATTTGAGGGCTACATTAATACCATATGAGTTCAAGTTGCACTTTAGTGGTTACATTTTGCTTAAAAATACCTGGTTGATCATGTTTGTGGTATACTTATATTAATAATGATCATAGTATTAATTAATGGTAATAATCCAAGTACATGTGATATGTCTGTGTTTTTGTTCAGTAATCCGTGTAAAGCGCCTTGAGTTTCATGTAAATATATGATAAGGTACTACATAAATAAAGTTTTTATTATTATCATTCACTATTTGCTTTAATAAGTACTCAGAAGGAAACTGAAGAGAAAGAGAAGAACTGAAAATTACTCATCCATTTTAGGCTTCAAGTCACTTGGATGATACATGTATCATTGGAAAGGAAAATAAAATCTATGACTTAAGAATGAACTGACATGATAGAGCTAAGACATGAACAAAACCATGAAATTAAATAAGTTCCGCTATTGGTGAGGATTGGCTAACTGAGCTACAGGATTAGATCAAAAACCTGCAGGCACTGTGGTCCTCCAGAATGGGAGTTGGATCTAAAACATAGAATTGCCAACCTTCCACTGAGTCAGTGCCCTAACGTGGTGGAGTGGTCCGTGTGTTCAATGACTCCCCAGCAATGCCATTTGGAGTCGTATATTCCGTGTAGGACCACCTGTGGTGCTAAGGTGAGATTTGAGGTCCTGACTAAGGCTGACTCAAAAACCCCTACCATTCCACCAAGGGTCCTGCTGCCCCTTGTAGTCCTGCATATGACTTGCCATGTGGAGTTCCTACAGGAAGTGAAGCGGTGTGATTGAAGATTGCATACTCTCACTACAACCAATTTCAACATCTGTTTTGCACAGGCACTTCCTTCCATTAATCAGAGGTTGACAAATTGATGGACAGTGTCATCGTTGGATTGACGGACAGCCATGAATGAGAATTCGGAAAGTCTGAGCCTATTCTGACAGCACTGGATATAAGGCAGGAGTCCACACAATTCCATCATGGCACTCACTCACTCACTCACTCACTCTCTCACATACACACACACACGCACAAACACATACACCTACATTCAAATGGTGCCAGTTTAGTATCAAAAATTAATAACTGGAATGAAGTAGAAAAGCTCACAAACCTTGAAACTCCATGGTGTGGAATCTAAAACCACAAAGCTGAATCAGTGAGGCAGAAGCTCTAATGGCAGTGCCATCATACCCTGCACCCACTGCTACAGTCATATGAAAAAGTCTGGGAACCCCTCTCAGCCTGCGTAATAATTGACTCTACTTTCAACAAAAAAGATAACCGTGGTATGTCTTTCATTTCCTAGGAACATCTGAGTACTGGGGTGTTTTCCGAACAAAGATTTTTAGTGAAGCAGTATTTAGTAGTATGAAATTAAATCAAATGTGAAAAACTGGCTGTGCAAAAATGTGGGTCCCCTTGTAATTTTGCTGATTTGAATGCCTGTCACTGCTCAATGCTGATTACTTGTAACACCAAATTGGTTGGATTAGCTCGTTAAGCCTTGAACTTCATGGACAGGTGTGTCCAATCATGAGCTATAAAGGTATTTAAGGTGGTCAATTGCAAGTTGTGCTTCCTTCCCTTTGACTCTCCTCTGAAGAGTGACAGCATGGGATCCTCAAAGCAACTCTCAAAAGATCTGAAAACAAAGACTGTTGAGTCTCCTGGTTTAGGGGAAGGCTACAAAAAGCTCTCTCAGAGGTTTAAACTGTCAGTTTCAACTGTAAGGAATGGAATCAGGAAATGGAAGGCCACAGGCACAGTTGCTGTTAAACTCAGCAGGTCTGGCAGGCCAAGAAAAATACAGGAGCGGCATATGAGCAGGATTGTGAGAATGGTTACAGACAACCCACAGATCACCTCCAAAGACCTGCAAGAACATCTTGCTGCAGATGGTGTATCTGTACATCGTTCTACAATTCAGTGCAATTTGCACAAAGAACATCTGTATGGCAGGGTGATGAGAAAGAAGCCCTTTCTGCACTCACGCCACAAACAGAGTCACTTGTTGTATGCAAATGCTCATTTAGACAAGCCAGATTAATTTTGGAACAAAGTGCTTTGGACTGATGAGACACAAATTGAGTTATTTGGTCATAACAAAAAGCACTTTGCATGGCGGAAGAAGAACACTGCATTTCAAGAAAAACACCTGCTACCTACTGTCAAATTTGGTGGAGGTTCCATCATGCTGTGGGGCTGTGTGGTTAGTTCAGGGACCGGGGCCCTTGTTAAAGGTGAGGGTCGGATGAATTCAGCCCAATATCAACAAATTCTTCAGGATAATGTTCAAGCATCAGTCACAAAGTTGAAGTTACGCAGGGGTTGGATATTTCAACAAGACAATGACCCAAAACACAGTTCGAAATCTACAAAGGCAGAAGGAGAAGTACAATATTCTGGAATGGCCGTCACAGTCCCCTGACTTGAATATCATCGAAAATCTATGGGATGATTTGAAGCAGGCTGTCCATGCTTAGCAGCAATCAAATTGAACTGAACTGGAGTGGTTTTGTATGAAGAATGGTCCAAAATACCTCCATCCAGAATCCAGACACTCATCAAAGGCTATAGGAGGCGTCTAGAGGCTGTTATATCTGCAAAAGGAGGCTCAACTAAGTATTGATGGAATATCTCTGTTGGGGTGCCCACATTTCTGCACCTGTCTAATTTTGTTATGATGCATATTGCATATTTTCTATTAATCCAATAAACTTAATGTCACTGCTCCAATACTACTGTTTCCATAAGGCATGTCAGATATTAAAAGGAAGTCGCTACTTTGAAAGCTCAGCCAATGAGAAACAAAAACCCAAAGAATTAAGAGGGGCTCCCAAACTTTTTCATATGACTGTATGTTGTATATCTTACTGTAGGCTTTCTATTTAACTTTTCTGAAGTTTTTTCCTATTGAACTGTAACCCACACAATCAATTGAATTTCTCAGGCAGATATAATAAGGTTCACCTTCACCATGACCTTCATATTTATAAATCAGCATAAGCACTCTGAGCCTGTCTTCAGAGAAATGTACTATGAAAGAATAAATTAAAATCATACAATACAAAGCTGCTTATGCAACTATAATTTTATAGAAGTCAACATTTTCTTTCTTCTGAGGGTCATTTTATGATAGATGGCAGTTGCCATCAAGACAGACATCAGCTCCAAACTTCATCACCCAACTTGTCCCACCATCACATTGCAGTTGTGCTGGTTTTCTTTACTTTAAATGTACATAAATATCTCAATTAATGCAGTAGATGCATTCCGGAATTTTAGTTCATTATAAGAAACCAGATATATTTTTAACAGAGGAGGAATATACAGTAAATATGTACATAATGACCAGAGGCCTCATGTATAAATGGTGTGTATGCCCGTTTCCACGCTCACATTGCGATGTATAAAAACTAAACTTGGTGTAAAGCCACACACATTCTCATGGCAGCACAACACATGGCGTAAGCATGTTTTCTGCTCAGTTTTGCAAACTGGTGGCACCCAGCATCAAAGCACGTGCTACTGTTTCTGTGGTCTGCTTTTCTTTGTTAGATTCACATCTATGATGCAGGTTTTATCAAATACACCAAAATTAATTGCATATCGTTTACACATTTAATTCTCTTGATTGTATTATTCTGTATCAATATAATGGTGCATGGAATGGACAAAGTATTCCAACTACCATGGCTGCTGTAGCATTGTTAGAAGACATCGCAAATGGATGCAATTAGAAGAAAGCATGTATTAATAGGTGACAATGACTGGCTTCTAAGTTGATTTCGATTTCCAAGGGCTATCCTCTTGGAGCTGTGTGCTGAGCTGGCACCAGCTTTACAAAGGCAGACTCTACCAGCTGTTTTGCAAGTTCTGTCCACACTCGGATTTTTAGCCACAGGAGCTTTTCAACATGAACTTGCTGAATGAATGGGTATTTCTCAGTTATCACTGAGTCGCGCCATGCCAGCTGTATAGGATGGTATTATCCGTTTGTCATTCAGATATAGAAGATTTCCTTACACTGCAGGTAAACTGGGTAACATCAAAAAGAGCAATTCGCAGCAACGTCCGGTTTTCCAAATGTAATTGGAGCGGTCATCTGCACACACATTGCTATTGAAACAGTGCTGGTGCTGGAACAAGTTACATCAACCAGGGATGAATCACCAAAAGATGAAATGAGCAGGCATTACATCATATATAACAGGGGTGCCTATAAAAACGGCTGCTCCAAAAGTCGCAGGTGCTTTTTCGAACTAGTGCGGCAAAAGGCAAGCAGCTATTTTAAGGATAAAGAGCAGAGAATCAATCTGTTGTGGCACTTGGTACCAACGTTACGCTAAAAAGGCGACTTCAGAGAATTAATTTGCTTATGTAAATAGAAAGCATTTCCTCTCTATTAATGTACTGCTCTATAGTACACAGAACATACAGTTAGGTCCATAAATATTTGGACAGAGACAACTTTTTTCTAATTTTGGTTCTGTACATTACCACAATGAATTTTAAATGAAACAACTCAGATGCAGTTGAAGTGCAGACTTTCAGCTTTAATTCAGTGGGGTGAACAAAACGATTGCATAAAAATGTGAGGCAACTAAAGCATTTTTTGAACACAATCCTTCATTTCAGGGGCTCAAAAGTAATTGGACAATTGACTCAAAGGTTATTTCATGGGCAGGTGTGCGCAAGTCCGTCGCTATGTCATTATCAATTAAGTGCATAAAAGGCCTGGAGTTGATTTGAGATGTGGTGCTTGCATGTGGAAGATTTTGCTGTGAACAGACAACGTGCGGTCAAAGGAGCTCTCCATGCAGGTGAAAGAAGCCATCCTTAAGCCGCGAAAACAGAAAAAACCCATCCGAGAAATTGCTCCAATATTACGAGTGGCAAAATCTACAGTTTGGTACATCCTGAGAAAGTAAGCACTGGTGAACTCAGCAACGCAAAAAGACCTGGACGTCCACGGAAGACAACAGTGGTGGATGATCGCAGAATCATTTCCATGGTGAAGAGAAACCCCTTCACAACAGCTAACCAAGTGAACAACACTCTCCAGGGGGTAGGCGGGCGTATCGATATCCAAGTCTACCATAAAGAGAAGACTGCATGAAAGTAAATACAGAGGGTGCACTGCAAGGTGCAAGCCACTCATAAGCCTTAAGAATAGAAAGGCTAGATTGGACTTTACTAAAGAACATCTAAAAAAGCCAGCACAGTTCTGGAAAAACATTCTTTGGACAGATGAAACCAAGATCAACCTCTACCAGAATGATGGCAAGAAAAAAGTATGGAGAAGACGTGGAACAGCTCATTATCCAAAGCATATCACATCATCTGTAAAACATGGTGGAGGCAGTGTGATGGCTCGGGCGTGCATGGCTACCAGTGGCACTGGGACACTAGTGTTTATTGATGATGTGACACAGGACAGAAGCAGCAGAATGAATTCTGAGGTGTTCAGAGACATACTGTCTGCTCAAATCCAGACAAATGCAGTCAAATTGATTGGGTGGTGTTTCATGATACAGATGGATAATGACCCAAAACATACAGCCAAAGCAACCCAGGAGTTTATTAAAGCAAAGAAGTGGAAAATTCTTGAATGGCCAAGTCAGTCACCTGATCTTAACCCAACTGAGCAGGCATTTCACTTGTTGAAGACTAAACTTCAGACAGAAAGGCCCACAAACAAACAGCAACTGAAAGCCGCTGCAGTAAAGGCCTGGCAGAGCATTAAAAAGGAGGAAACCCAGCATCTGGTGATGTCCAGGAGTTCAAAACTTCAGGATGTCATTGCCAGCAAAGGGTTTTCAACCAAGTATTAGAAATAAACATTTTATTTCCAGTTATTTAATTTGTGCAATTACTTTTGAGCCCCTGAAATGAAGGGATTGTGTTCAAAAAATGCTTTAGTTGCCTCACATTTTTATGCAATCGTTTTGTTCACCCCACTGAATTAAAGCTGAAAGTCTGCACTTCAACTGCATCTGAGTTGTTTCATTTAAAATTCATTGTGGTAATGTACAGAACCAAAATTAGAAAATAGTTGTCTCTGTCCAAATATTCATGGACCTAACTGTATGTCGCATTTTGCGAGCATGGAGCATGCTGTATATATAATGTGGCACACAATCGTGGATTGCTGTACCTGAAGAGAAACTGTATGATGAACCTAACCCTGACCCACCTAGTGATCAGTCAAATCAGACAGCATTACAATATCCTTTGAATGTAATTAGCAGAATGTAAAAACAGGTAATCAGATGCAGCATTTATTTTTTAGCCAATTCATTTACTTTATTGTCAATATCATATAGTACGGCCCTTATATTCCTTAGTTCATTGGCCACATCTTTTACACCATCCACTAATGTATTTTGTGACTCGGAACAGCGTCCATTTGCACACAGCCAGATGGTTGCCCAATGGTTTTCGAGGCAGAGGTGTGTGTGCAGCCAGAACCCAATGATGGGCTCGGCACATCAGCAGAACCACTGCCTGACCATTGCACGGGGGTCAGCTTTTGTAATATTGTCTGAAACAGAATAAACAAATAATGGGCTGTGACTTGCATTTACACGTTGACTGTGATATTTGACCACTTCTTTTTTATTTCGGGGAATGTGCGACTTTCTGAACTTGAACTTTCTAGCGTCTCCACCATGCTTTTGTTGCTTATACCACTGCTTAGGCCAACAAATTGTACGTTTTTCCTTGCTTCCACTTCGCACTTGCTGAAATTCGTCTTTTTTCCCCAGGCTTTGCCATTGTCTTTTCACAAAACGCTGAATTTCAGTGGATATTTATATTTATTTGTGCATTCAAAGAGGCATAATTCTGGGAGGAGTCAGGGTGGGGCGGCAGGCACTTGCATGTGTGCTACTTTTCACTCTGACTGGGATTTATGGAGCAGAAGTGCGTGGAAGTTGGGTTACGCACGGTTCCGTGCATCTGAATTTTTTTGTGCGTACGTACGTTTCCCCTTTTGTCCATACATCATGTTTTAGAGTGAATTCTATGCACAGCGTTATGCATGAGGCCCCAGGAGAGGGTTTTGAGGGCAAGGATGTTATCTCCTACCTATGCTGATCCTAGAACGCGGCTGTCATGCATGGCCACTGGCAGCTCCTTAAATGCATCTTCACATGCACTCATCTGCATTTGTGACCACCACCACACATCTCACTTGGGCTCAGTGGCAGCACCATCTGACTTGTTTCCCCCAAGTTTGTAATATGATCCAAGTCAGGATCTGTGAGAGCAGTTTCTGGTGGTTATGTACTCTGACTAAAGCAGCTAAGAAAAAGCATCTCTGAATTGTTTGCTGGTAGTTGCTCTCCGTCCACGTCCTGTTTTCCAATCTGTGCTCCAACTCCTTTCTGGAGAAGGTTCCAACTCCAATGATTCAGCTTTGTGGATTTTCTTTTGACCAACTCTACCCTCTTTATACTCTGTATTTTAGTTTCCAAAGATACTGCATTATTCTTTTGTGACACACGCTAAGCAAATTATACTTATTGCATTCTAAAAAATGAATATAACTGCAGCATGCATGAAATAGCACTCACGGATAACAACTTGGTGCGGACACAATATCATCTACAGTCAAGGACTATTCTGTGTGTGAAAGTCGCATAATGACAGCACTCTAGCGGACTTGAATTGAATTTGCACATGCACCATACTTCATTTTATGCTATCTTCGTTATTAACGAACTTTGTTCTCAGAGGATTCTTCAACCAAAGTATTGCTGTATATGTTACCAGCAAACTGTGAAATAAATCATTCTATACAAAGCAAAAACCCTTGTCAAAATATGAAAGAAAGAGCTTTAGACATATTGCCTGGGCATTTGAAATCATGCTGAGAGAGTTATTTCATCTGCTCCTTTCATGTCAGTCTAATTTATCAATGAGAGTTCTTTAGAAAGTTGTTTCCATTTTTTTGTTTCCAAGACGGTTTTTGTGAGGTAGCTCACTGAGACCCTGCAAAATTGTAACATTCCGCTTAATGGCTCAGGATCCTGATGAGGCTGATCCTGCTGCAATTGTGCAAATTATGGTTTTGTGTCTATCAAATTGCATCAAAGAAGTACACAGAAGTACCATGCAATTTTAGTGGGCAAAAGGTGTTAAGGGAGCTGATATTAATATCCGTTTACGTGCTCAGTAAGGGGGAATTGCTTTAACTTGCAGAAGTGCACCTGAATAGATAGGAATGTTCAAAAATGGATGGACAGTTGGAATGGATACAGATCACAGGGGGTGATCAACTTTTGTTGAGATGAACGAAGACGCTAAAGCCTCTGGAATAAGCGTACTGAGAGGCAGGAAGACTGAATTGTGAAGAACTCATCTTCGTATTAGACTGGCCAGCTCTAGCTTACACAATTTTGTAGGCTGCCCAGTGCGGGGTGGGCATGAAGTTGGCGTAGATAACCAGAACTGTGTCTGTGCCTCACTTTGTTAAGACCAACTTGTGACCCCAGAGGTTTACAGTAATCCCTCACTTATCGCGGGAGATAGGTTCCAAGGCCGACCGCGATAACTGAATTTCCGCGAAGTAGGGACACCATATTTATTTAATTATTTAAAGTGTATTTGGACGTTTTTAAACCCTCCCTGTATTGTTTACAACCCACCCTTTACTCTATTAATAACAGGGACAACTGCTAAGCAATATGAAATCGGTAGATAAGTTTACACTTACTGTATAGCGAAGTACACGTAGCTATATATGACGTGATGAATATGCTGCGCAGTAAAAATGATGACGATTGAAGGTGATAATCCCCTGAATGCAGTAGCAAGAGCACGTTAATGTTGAATGAGTGAGATGAGACTTCCTGGTTAATGCAGCACTCCGTCGCTGAGCCAATCAGCAGCACACAGGAACTTAACTGCGTGCTCTGATTGGGTAGCTTCTCAGCCATCCACCAATAGCATCTCTTGTATGAAATCAACTGGGCAAACCAACTGAGGAAGCAAATTCCAGAAGTAAAAAGACGCATTGTCTGCAGAAACCCGGGAAGCAGCGAAAAATCCGCGTTATATATTTAGATATGCTTACATATAAAATCCGCGAAGTCGTGAATCCGCAAAAAGTGAACCGCGAAGTAGCGAGGGATTACTGTATTTTCTTCAGGAATACTGTCATGAGACAAAGGTAAATGTCACAAGGTGTCTTTTTGGGGTGAAAAAGATTTACTCTGTCCATCCAAACTGTGTACACCAGGGATCTCAAACTCCCGGCCCGGAGGCTGCAGGTTTTCATTCTAACCCTTTTCTTAATTAGTGATCTGTTTTTGCAGCTAATTAACTTCTTTTGAATTAATTTTAATTGACTTGCTCTTGAAGTCTCAGACCATTTAATTGTTTCTTTTTTCTTAATTTGCAGCCAAACAATAATGAGATACAAAATGAGCCAAAACATGACCAGCAAACTGTGTCGATCTTACAATATCTGAACATAAAGAAAGATGAAAGTCTAAGGAATGTTGATCTGCTCAGGTCCCC
Source organism: Erpetoichthys calabaricus (assembly GCF_900747795.2). Classification (NCBI taxonomy): domain Eukaryota; kingdom Metazoa; phylum Chordata; class Cladistia; order Polypteriformes; family Polypteridae; genus Erpetoichthys; species Erpetoichthys calabaricus. The sequence continues at coordinate 65,586,272 of NC_041411.2, read as the reverse complement.
AAATCATTTTAACGGTGCTCTTAGAAAAGAGAAAATCAACAATTTTTAAAATGTCTGCTAATGCACAATGAGAGCAGCAACAAGCCATGGAATTAAAGAATGGGTTTAATTGACAACAAGACTCAGCGCCTCATTAAGCAACTGGCTGGAGTGAAATTAGTTGGAGTTGGAGGCCCTAACTTTGTTGGTCTTCTGTTGGCTCACTCACTTCACATTTCTTTTCTGTTTAAGGAAGAAATGAAGCAATTCAGAGGAACGATGAAGAAATTCAGGGGAGCAAACCTTAAAAAACAAGTCAATTAAAATGAACTAGCCAACCCGCGGCGTAGCATACACCGCATAATTATGTATTGATGGGTGAACACTTCCTGAAAGACACAGTTGTCCAAATGGGGTTGGTTTTGAGGATACGATTGTAGGTGAATGAAAAGATGTAACTCTGGAGAGGGCAACATACAATACAGCGTTTTACATGCTGCATACAGCGATTCACATCGAAGTATAGACACTGCTAAGACCATGGAATACCCCTCGCAAACTGTTTTACACGCTGCATACAGCGATTCACATCCGCGACAAACAAACTGCTTTACACGCTGCATACAGCGATTCACATCCGCGACATGATTTTTCTTAGATGGTCCTGTCACGTCCACCCTCGCACTCGGAGCATACACCCTGCCTGGCCATGTGCCCGGTCGCAAGAGCAACTGACAGAGACCCGCCCACCAACTATAAGACCATGGGATACCCCTCGGAAACTGTTTCACACGCTGCATACAGCGATTCACATCCACGACAAACTGTTTTACATACCGCATACAGCGATTCACATCCGTGACAAACATGCCTCTTCTTAGATAGTCCTGCCGTGTCCACCCTCGTTCTCGAAGCATACACACCGTCTGGTCATGTGCCCGCTCGCAAGAGAAACTCACCGTGACCCGCCCACCAACTCTAAGACCATGGCGTGTAAAACAGTTTGCGATGGTGGACGCGGTCGTGCGTCATAACCGAAACGAATACAGTGGAATCTTGGTTCACGACCATAATTCGTTCCAAAACTCTGGTCGTAAACCGATTTGGTCATGAACCGAAGCAATTTCTCCCACAGGATTGTATGTAAATACAATTAATCAGTTCCAGACTGTACAAACTGTATGTAAATGTATATTTTAAGTTTTTAAGCACAAATATAGTTAATTAAACCATAGAATGCACAGTGTAATAGTAAACTAAATGTAAAAACATTGAATAACACTGAGAAAACCTTGAACAACAGAGAAAATTAACACTGCAATAGTTTGCGCTATAGCGCTACCAACCGCTGGCTAAAAACTTTTTTTTTTTAATGAGTTTTAAGCACAGGGAAAAAAATGAACATTTGAAAAAATCCATAATTTAATTAACCACCAAGAAAAGTAACATTGCAACAATGCACACTATGAACCGATCGCTGTAAACAGAAGTGAAAACAAAATCAAGCCCAGTGCATTCTTTAACTGCCTTCCTACCTTATGAGTCCAGTCCCCTCTCTCTCGCGCTGCCTGTGTGTGTGCCTCTGTCTCTCTCTGGCGCTGCCTATGTGTGTGCGCGGCTCTCTCTCGTGCTGCCTGTGTGTGTGGTCTGTCTCTCTCTGGCGCTGCCTGTGTGTGCGCGTGGCTCTCTCTCGCGCTGCCTGTGTGTGAACCGAGGTTCTACTGAGGTTGACTAATGAAAAGTCAACGTGGCTCAGAGGTGCATGTGGAGTCTAGCAGAGACGAACGTGAATGACGCCCGGTGTTGTGAGTTGCTGCGTCTGAATTGGTGGGCGTGGCTCGGAGAGTTATCGTCGTATCCAATGACGTCGTGTTTTGTGAGTTGTGGCGTCCGAGTTGGTGGGCATGGCTCTGCAAGTTTTCGTTGTATCTAATGGTCTTAGAGTTGGTGGGCGTGGCTGTTTTGTGTGCTTTCCATGGGTGGCTACTTGTCGGCAGCTTAGTGAATTATATATATAGATTCAAAAGAAGTTACTTAGCAGCAAAAACAGGTCACTAATTAAGAAAACGATTAGAATTAAAACCTGCATTCAATGGGGCCCTCCAGCTCTGTAGTTTGAGATCCCTGGGGTATACAAAAAAAATAACATAATCCAATTTAATTCTCTTTATTTTCCCTGCCAATAAAAGACAGGATCTATTCTAACATATCTACCTTTTAAGAACTTCTTACTAAATTTACACCCATAGGCTCTGTCAGATCCTGATCACATAGCCGTCTTGTTCTTCCACACTCATATGCCTACATGTGGCCATGCTTACTGCATTTGAGGTTGCTACCTATGGAACAAGCCTGGGTGCAAGACCAAAAACATTGGACAGGGTGCAAATTCATCACAAGGCACATACCCACACTGGGGCAAATTTAGAGTTGCCAGTTAAACTAACCTGCATGTTTTGGGGGACACTGCAGGAAAACAGGAGAAAAAACTCACAGAGACAAGAGTAAAATATGCAACCTGCTCCCACTTTGACACCAAGGGCATTGAATTATTGTTAATATTGTTATTATTATTATTATTATTATTATTATTATTATTATTCAACATTCTGTTTAATGAGGGTTTGCAATAATTCAATTCTTTACTGACTGGTATTTCAAGCACAAAAGGTGAAAATGTGTATGAGCAATTACAGTCCATGAGTTGAAAATGGCAAAATCTAAAAATTATTCGAGCATGACTGATGGTCATATAGAGAAAAAAATCTAACAAAACACGACTGAAAACAGTTCAAGACACTAAACGAAAATGAAGTTCCAAATAAAAAAGCAGTGTTCCTAACTAACAAAATGTTCATATTCTTTTTGTATTTGCTATCATTATTAATCTCTACATTTCTTTGCTTTCTTTCCCTTGTTTTTCTATGGTGGTGTTCTGCTTCACCACCTCCTGATCAAAGTCCTGTGCAGCCACCTGTGATGCTCAAATGAAGGCAGGTCCACAACTCCCACTGCATCAAATCCTGTAAGAAGAAGCCTAATAAACAATAAGGAGTGACTTAAGCATATTTATGTTAGGTAGAATGTCCAGTGCTCACCTCTGGGGTTTTTTTCAGTCCTCGCTGACCATCTGACTTTATCATCAGACTCATCTTTGGAGATTTAAAAACAATTCTAAACATAAGAATACTACTTTTCTATGAATTATAAATATATTTTATGTAAGTACAGGTCAGGTCAGGTTGGGGAGCATGCTCTGGTACAGCACCTTGCCGCACCCACCTCACGAGTAAAAAAGCTTGGGATCCTGGTTGGCAACCCCCCAGGCAGAAACCTGGTCCAGCCCCACCCTCCAGAAATGACCCTCTGCCTGCCGCAGCCAGGTGTTACGTGGGCGTCCCCTTGGCCTGGTACCGCCACTTGGGTCCCCAACAATGAGGATCTTACGAGCTGGGTCACCCTCAGGGAAATGCGCCACATGGCCATAGTGCCGTAACTAATACTCACTCACAATGCAGGCAATGTGCCTCATTCAGGACTCCATGAGTAACCGCTCATTCAACACAAAGTCAAACCAACGGTACCCAAGGATTCTCAGAAGAGACACAGTACCAAAGGAGTCCAGTCTTCATCTCAGATCACTGAATAAGTGTCCATGTTTCGCAACCATATAGCAAGACAGGAAGCACCAGGACTCTAAAGGCTTGGACCTTCGTCCTTTTGCATAGATGTTGGGAGCACCACACACCCCTTTCCAACAACCTCATGACCCCCGTTGCTCTCCCAATCCATCTACTGACTTCATAGGAAGAGTCACCAGAGACATGAATGTCACTGCCAAGTTAAGTAAACCTCTCGACAAGGTCGACACTCTCTCCGCAAACAGACACACTGCTGATGGCTGTGCCCAAGAGGTCATTGAAGGCCTGGCTCTTGGTTTTAATCCACAACATTCGCAAGCCCAGACACTCAGACTCCTCCAAAATGTAAGTAAATATTGATTTATATTCATTATTATTCTTATCAATCTGCTCAGAGTGGGGGCTGGTGGGCCTTTTGGCCTTGGAACCCCTGCAGATTTTGTTTTTTTCTTTAGCTCAACTGGAGTTTTCTTTAGTTTGTTTTTTTTTCTGTCCACCCTGCCATCTGACCTTATCAGTGGACTCATCTTTAGAGACTTATGCCATGATATTGTATGTAAGGACTCTACTCTATCTATCTATCTATCTATCTACTCTTCTACTTGATATTTATCAGTTTTTGAAGATAATAGGGGGCTTCGCCCGCTGCTCGCTTCGCTCATCAACACCCCCCAGCATGCGCTCTACATCAGCCACTTCGCGTCTCTGCTGCTCACGTTGTGAAGATGGGGGCTGAACACACCCCAAGAAGATGTGGTCACTCCTCCGAAACCCTCACTTAAATGGTGATACAATGGGAAACAAATGCAGTTTTATTTTTACCTCCTCTTTGCTCGATCAGCTGCTGGGTTGCTGCTGCTGCTGTGCCGCTTGATCTGCATCTCACACGACACTTTGAACATTTAAAAGCCTGTACAGCAGCTGTCCTTTTGTCTCACTGCCTTGTCTCTCTTCTCCCCCAGACATCCTCTGCTCCTGTTGGGGGTCCCACTCCCAAGGTGCACCCCTATGAAGAGGACGATTTTCTATTCTTGTAATTGTGAGATGGAACTGTCCCCTCTGACTACACATGGAGTTCGATTCACTCCTGAAAGAGACTTATGTTTGTTTGAAGTGTGTGAATAACGTTTCTGTCTCTAAAATCTTCCGTGTATCTGTGCAACTCTGTGGCCCAAGCGTGACAGCGTATGTGGATTTGACTTTCACCAAATAAAAAATCTTTTAATTCTCATGGATACGCCTCTTCATTAGGAAGAAACATTACTTTTCCCTGACGGCAACACAAATTATATGATCTATAATTCTCCGACTTAAAGTTTAAATCCGAACAATACATTCGATCTCTTTTCACTGTTCCATTACTTCATTGAGTAATAATTTCCATTTGCTTGCGCTAATACGATCTCTACTATCATATTTTGGAGACTTTCGAATTTTAGTACTTTTCAATATCTCCAACCTGCTCTGAATGTGTATAGTGGCAACGTTTTTGAATTCTTTATGTCGTTCTACTTTGTCATCTGCTCTTTGTCTTTTATTTCCAGCCCTGGGCCTGGTTAAATCTTTTGGCACAAAGTCTCGTCTTGTGGGACGTGAAAGTGTCTCTCTGAGAAAGTCACATCTCGTCGCAGGATAAAAAGTCTCGTCTCCCAAGATTTTTTTATTATAATAGAAAGATAGATTTTATAGTTTTTATAGATATAGATTTATTTGTATCCTCTTTGTTACTTATTCTTTAATATTATTCCCTAATCTTATCTGTTTTTCTTTTCCTGTAACTTTCTCTTTGACATCTTGTAAAGCACTTTGTGCTACATTGTTTGAATGAAAATGTGCTATAGAAATAAATGTTGTAGCTGTCATTTTTTTTTCTTTTCTTGTAACTATTCCCTTGAAAATCTTGTAAAGCATTTGAAGCAACATCCTGCTTATGAAAATGAGCCATAGAACAAAATGGTGTTGTTTTTGTTGTTGTTGTTGATTCAAAAGTCTACAGACTGTTTTTGTCTTGCTGACATGAGGACTAGTTTCTCTTTGATGCCCCACTTCATTAGGTCTGACATCTCATTTCTACATGAAGTCTTCTAATTGCTGCTATTGCCTTGAGCAAATTTGATAATGAGGTGATTGCTTTATTTGTCAGGGCAGTCATGGGTACAAAACGAGTCCTGAGTGAGGATGAGAAAGCAGGCTTGAGAGGCTTCAGGAAAGATGTGAAATTCGTGTGAATCAAGTTTATATTTAGACTTTTTGTAACCTAACATCAAAAGATTCTTCTTTCACAGTCTGACAGGTCATAGTGGGCCTTGCATAGCCGTTGTGTCATTTTGGGACTGTCCTTTGTCCCGTGTGATATTGTTATCCGTTTTCCCTTTGGTGATCTCTGGCAAGCCACATAACTCCCTAAATCCCTCACTCAGAAGTGAATTTCCCATCCTTACACCCTTAGTTAGATTGCACCTTGGGTTGATTTAAAGACAGACATCAGGATAAATCATGGCAGGCCTGTTATCACATTTAGTAAGATCATTTAAACAACATTTAAACGCAAAACAAATGGATAATTTTTAGGTAAAATTATAAAAAATACAAAACTGCCTACTGCGAAAGGCAAAAGGTAACGATTTAAGATTTATTCTCGGAATCGCTTATCCCATTTCACTTCTGAATCGAAGCTGTGAATGAGCTGATTTAAATGGAAAAGGCATTCATTATTTTAAATTTGTGTTTGACTTTGATAATATCAACATTTCCGCAGAGACTGAATAGCTTTTCAAACTGTAGATATACCTCATCTCATCTAATTTTCTGAAACTGCTTTTCCTGGAGAGGGTCACGGTGGCAGCAGGTCAAGCAGATCAGCCCAGACTTCCGTATCCTCACCCACACATTCCAGCTCAGATGTACTGTATAATCCCTACAGCATGTCCTGGGTCAGCTTTAGGGTCTCCGCCCAGTGGAACATGTCCGGAGTAGCTCTAGGGCAGGGATCTCAAACTCTGGTCCTGGAGGTCTGTAGTGGCTGCAGGTTTTCATTCTAACCCTTTTCTTAATTAGTGACCTGTTTTTTTTCTCCTAAGTAACTTCTTTTGAATTAATTATAATTAACTTGCTCTTGAAGATTCAGACCCCTTAACTGTTTCTTTTTCCTTAATTAGCAAGCAAACAATAATGGAATACAAAACATGACCAGCAAACTGTGTCAATGATACAATATCTGAAAATAAAGAAAGGGGAATGTCTCAGGAATGTTGATCTGCTCAGGTCCCCAAAACATTTTAAAAGTGCTCTTAGAATCTTCTTCTTCTTTCGGCTGCTCCTGTTAGGGGTTGCCACAGCGGATCATCTTCTTCCATACCTTTCTGTCCTCTGTATCTTGTTCTGTTATACCCATCACCTGTATGTCCTCTCTCACCACATCCATAAACCTTCTCTTAGGCCTTCCTCTTTTCCTCTTACCTGGTAGCTCTATCCTTAGCATCCTTCTCCCAATATACTCAGCATCTCTCTTCTGCACATGTCCAAACCAACGCAATCTCGCCTCTCTGACTTTGTCTCCCAACTGTCCAACCTGAGCTGACCCTCTAATGTCCTCATTTCTAACCCTGTCCTTCCTTGTCACACCCAATGCAAATCTTAGCATCTTTAACTCTGCTACCTCCAGCTCTGTCTCCTGCTTTCTAGTCAGTGCCACTGTCTCCAACCCATATAACTTAGCTGGTCTCACTACCGTCCTGTAGACCTTCCCTTTCTCTCTTTCTGATACCCATCTGACACAATTTACTCCAGACACTGTTCTCCACCCATTCCACCCTGCCTGCACTCCTTTTTTCACCTCTCTTCCACAATCCCCATTACTCTGTACTGTTGGTCCCAAGTATTTAAACTCATCCACCTTCGCCTACTCTACTCCCTACATCCTCACCATTCCACTGACCTCCCTCTTATTTACACACATGTATTCTGTCTTGTTCCTACTGACCATCATTCCTCTCTTCTCTAGAGCATATCTCCACCTCTCCAGGGTCTCCTCAACCTGCTCCCTACTATCGCTACAGATCACAATGTCATCAGCAAACATCATAGTCCACCACTGCAAATAAGAAAGGGCTCAGAGCCGATCCCTGATGTAATCCCACCTCCACCTTGACTGCATCCGTCACTTCTACTGCAGACCTCACCACGGTCATACTTCTCTGCCACTCCCGACTTCCTCATACAACACCACAACTCCTCTTGAGGCATCCTGTCATATGCTTTCTCCAGGTCCACAAAGACTCAATGCAACTCCTTCTGGCCTTCTCTATACTTCTCCATCAACACCCTCAGAGCAAACATCACATCTGTGGTGCTCTTTCTTAACATGAAACCATACTGCTGCTCACTAATCATCACCTCACTTCTTAACCTAGCTTCCACTACTCTTTCCCATAACTTCATGCTGTGGCTCATCAATTTTATTCCCCTATAGTTACTGCAGTCCTGCATATCCTCCTTATTCTTAAATATCGGCACCAGTACACTTCTTCTCCACTCCTCAGGCATCCTCTCACTTTCCAAGATTCGCATTAAACAATCTGGTTAAAAACTCCACTGCCATCTCTCCTAAACACCTCCATGCTTCCATTGGTATGTCATCTGGACCAACAGCTTTTCCATTTTTCATCCTCTTCATAGCTGTCCTTACTTCCTCCTTTAATTTGTTGCACTTCCTGATTCACTATCTCCACATCATCCAACCTCTTCTGTCTCTCATTCTCTTCGTTCATCAGCCTCTCAAAGTACTCTTTCCATCTGCTCAACACACTCTCCTCGCTTGTGAGTATGTTTCCATCTTTATCCTTTATCACCCTAACCTGCTGCACATCTTTCCCAGCTCAGTCCCTCTGTCTAGCCAATCAGTACAGGTCCTTTTCTCCCTCCTTAGTGTCCAACCTCTCATACAACTCATCATACGCCTTTTCTTTAGCCTTCGCCACCTCTCTCTTCACCATGTGCCTTGTCTCTTTGTACTCTTATCTACTTTCTGCATCTCTCTGACTATTCCACTTCTTCTTTGCCATCCTCTTCCTCTGTATATTCAGCTGTACTTCCCCATTCCACCACCAGGTTTCCTTTCCCTCCTTCCTCTGTCCAGATGTCACGCCAAGCACCCTTTTTGCTGTCACCCTTACTACATCTGCTGTAGGTTCCCATCCATCTGGTAATTCTTCACTATCACTCAGTGCCTGTCTCAACTTCTCCCTAAACCTAACCTTGCAGTCTTCCTTTTTCAACTTCCACCATTTGATCCTTGTCTCTGCCCTCACTCTCTTCCTGAGAGCATCATATGCTGCTTAACTACACTTTCCCCTGCCACCACTTTGCAGTCTTCAATCTCCTTCAGATTGACTTTTCTGCATATGATGTAATCTACCTGTGTGTATCTTCCTCCACTCTTGAACATAACCCTATGTTCCTCCCTCTTCTTAAAATACATATTCACCACAGCCATGTCCATCCTTTTGGCAAAATCCACTATCCTCTGACCTTCTTCATTTGTCTCCTTGACACCATACCTACCCATCACTTCCTCATCTCCACTGTTCCCTTCACCAACATGTCCATTGAAATCTGCTCCAATTATCACTTTCTGTCCCTTGAGTACACTGTTCATCACTTCATCCAACTCACTCCAAAAATCTTCTTTCTCATCCATTGCACACCCAACTTGCGGGGCATATGCACTAACAACATTCATCATCACACCTCTAATTTCCAGCTTCATAATCATTACTCTATCTGACACTCTTCACCTCCAAAACACTCTTGACATACTGTTCCTTCAGAATAACCCCTACTACATTTCTCCTCCCATCCACACCATGATAGAACAATTTGAATCCACCTCCGATCCACCTGGCCTTACTCCCCTTCCATTTAATCTCTTGTATGCACAATATATCAGCCTTTCTTCTCTCCATCACATCTGCTAACTCTCTCCTCTTACCAGTCATACTGCCAACATTCAAAGTTCCTACCCTCAGTTCCAGTCTCTTTACCTTCCTCCTCTCCTCCTGCCTCGGGACACATTTCCCCCCTCTTCTTCTCCTTCTTCTACTTCAGCCAACAGTAGCCCAATTTCTGCCAGCACCCTGTTGACTACCAGTACTGGTGGCGGTCATTGTTAACCCAGGTCTTGACCGATCCGATATGGAAATTTGTATTGTTGTCTGCATATTGATTTGGCAAAATTTTACACCGGATGCCCTTCCTTACTTAACCCTCCCCATTTATCCAGGCTTGGGACTGGCACGAAGAAACACACTGGTTTGTGCATCCCCTGTGGCTGGGTTTTTAAAAGTGCTCTTAGAATAGTAAAGAAAAAATCAACAATTTTGGAAATGTCTGCTATTGCACAATGAGAGCAGCAACAAGCCATGAAATTAAAGTACTGGTTTAATTAACAACAAGACTCTGCGCCTAATTAAGCAACTGGTTGGAGTGAAATTGATTGGAGTTTGAGGCCCTGACTTAGTCGGTCTTCTGTTGGCTCACTCACTTCACATTTCATTTCTGTTTGGGTGCCATTTAAGGAAAGAAATGAAGGAACTCAGAGGAACAATGAAGAAATTCAGGGGAACAAATCTTTAAAAAAAAGTGAATTAAAATGAATTCAAAAGAAGTTATTTAGCAACAAAAACAGGTCACTAATTAAGAAAAGGGTTAGAATGAAAACCTGCAGCCACTGGGGCCATCCAGGACTGGAGTTGGGGACCCCTGCTGTAGGGGGACATTCTTATGACATGCCCAAACCACCTCAACTGGCTTCTCATGATCTGCAGGAGGAGCAGCTCTACTCTGACGCTCTCCCGTATCACTGAGCTTCTAACCATATCCCACACTGCTGGCCCAGCAACCCTGTAAAGAAACCTCATTTCTGTCGATATGCACTCATGATCTCTTAAGATAAATGTTGAGGGTTGGGTGTGATGCCAGTTTAGTGGCAGGCATAGGCAGGAAAGACATTGATAGGTTAGACCCTGGAAAGAAACACTGACTAATTGTGAAAACGTTAAAAAACAACTTATTATCAGTTAAGCTTAGACCCTGAGCCGCATTTCTTCAGTGTATCACTGGAGAAACTTACACAGTCTATGTGGCTATGGTTATTAGATGATTATACCCAATCAGATGTTATGGACCTTTCGTATTCAAGACAAGGAATGGATGTGGTCATATTTACCTTTAAGGGCCATGGCATTACTAGCTTTATTTTCAAATCTAACATCTATTGCATTTTTCATGGAATTCACAATAGTAAATATTTCCAGCTACAGCACCGTAAAATTTTTACAATGCTGTTCTCTAATGTACATCCTATTCTGAGATTCTCACATGACACTCATGGACTTGGTGGATTAAGCATTACAAAGACTGATAAGAGACTGGTAGCAGACTACCAATTGCGGATTTCTGTCACTGTTAGTGCTATATGATACGTTTGCACTGGAAGACGAAAAGACAGCAGATACGATAAGTAACACGTAAAAAGGTGATGTCAAATTCCAAATGTATGATAGTTAGATAGGTACTTTATTAATCCCAAGGGGAAATTCAAATTCTTAGCACCGGCTCTGCTGCCACGATACCGTCTTCTTACCTCATCAGGTAAATAGTGAACCACACCAGCACGGGCATTTGCTGTCAGCGCTTGAAGTTGACTACTTGAATAGATGAGTCTCGGCGTGTAAAAATCCATGTCCAAGTAGTAAAAAGTGTCCAGGGAACGAGTCCACATAAAAGAAAGTGGTAGGAGTTAACAGTGAAATAGAGAAAAAGGTAGAAAAATAAAGTCATACACGGAGCTGCTGGAATAGCTGCCACTCGCGGTGGCGCCTGAGTCATAAATGATCCAGCCATCTGGTGAAACCGGGAGACGACTAACAGATCGTTTCAGGAAGCAAGCTTGAGTCATTAAAATCAAAGATATCACAAAGCCTGTTGTAGAACAATTCACATCCCCTAATCATAGCCACACTGATCTTTCACAGGGCTTCAAAGACACTTTTCAAAGGAAAAACAGCCAAAGCTAGGCTCATTCCCAGCCTGGGATGAAATATTTTTCCAGGTTTTAATGACCAACTAATTCTTTAATCTCTCCCTTCATCTACTATAATGGCAGCTTTCTCACACCTACTCTCACATTCTCCTTTCATCTGCCCTGGCTTCACTCCCTCCTTCCCGTCCTTTTTATGTTACCTGCTTTTTCTTTTTCAGTTGCGCACCTAATGAAGACTATATGACTGAAACGCTGTGTCTTTAACCTTCTTTCCTTTTCAGCATGTAAATAACCTTTTTACTATTTAAATGTGTTTTATTTAAACTTAAAGCAAAGAGTAGCACGAGACATTTACATTACTGCTACTAATAATAAAAATCTTTTGACGGTACGATGGTACAGCTGCTTGAACCCAGGCTGTGTGTCTCCATGTCAGCTTCCAGTTTGCATGCTCTTTCCTCCGGGTTCTTTGTTTTGCTCTCACAGGCAGATGACGGCACTTTTAGGTTAGTTGATGAGTCTCCAGCTGTATTTTGAAGAGTAGAACACACTCTCTGCAGGTTCTTTTATTATGTGAGTGTAACGCTAGCTCAAGACCACCCAAACACACATCAACTGAGGTGGCAGTGGACTAATCACTCAAACGTTACAGACGGAAAACATTTAGTTTAGTAATTAGTACTCTGAATTATGGACTATGTTATTTGTTTCCTGTAGTTTAGCACTTTACATTTTAGTTTTGTTGATTGGTTTCTTGGGCAAATCCATCATTTTGTCTCTAATGCATGATTCTTTTATTTGGTACTAGCTGTCTCCTGCGGCTCTGCCCACGTAGTAGTGAAACAGGATAGTGAGGAGGGTCCCGCCTGGCTCCCCACTCCTAACGTCACTCGGCCCACAGCCTCTGTCTCGGATTTGCGCAAATAAATCGCTCCTGCAAGCGAACTATGATTCTTAGTGCGTTGAGAGAAGTTGCAGAATCAACCAGAATGTTCAAACAAATTATAGAAAAAAACCAGATCTAAATCCGTTAAGTAGTTCTCTCATGAAATGTGGACAGACAGACAGACAGACAGACAGACAGACAGACAGACAGACAGGCTGGCAGGCAGGCAGGCAGGCAGGCAGACGTTGGATTTTATGTATATAGAGATGTTTCTATGCGGTGTAACGTATTGATTTTTTACAAGCTTTTATTCCTCTTGTCCTCTTTGGAATATCTGTGAAGTGCTATATTAGATGTCTGATTGCCAGCACAGTCACCGCCTGCATGGGCTTAGCTCACTGTCCCCCTGACTGAATGTTTTTAAGGTTCACACTCAGTTATGTTTTTTATTTTTTTGTCATGTGTGCATAGTATAGTGGAATTCTTACTAAACACACTAGTGACAGTCTTGGACACTGACCGGAGGAAAACAAAAGCATTTGTCCTGGGCCTTGGGCTTGTGGTGAGGGGGCTCAGAATAATCTATGCAGAAATTCATTGTTTCTTTTTAAACGCTGCCATCAGCAAAAGTGGCCTCAGAAGCTTCATGGGACTGCAGATGGGAGGGGAATGCATAGTGACTTGAACCTGGTGAGCCATTATGCAAATTCCTTATTTCTAGTGCCCCACTGCCCACCGCATCCAAATTTCACTTATTCCACAGAGTAGACCGAGCTGTCTTTTTAAAGATATCAATCTGAAATCCATGAGAAATCAATTACTTACACACAGCAATGTACCAAGAAAGACTGAATGGTTTTGCAATCTTTTCCATTTCATGGGAGCTTGTCCATCAGGTGAGTTTGCAGATATCGTTAATGACTTCCCAACTGCAAAAGCTCAGAGGGGAATTCAGTAGGAATTAGTGGAGTAAGATAGGACCTGTACTCATATTTGTTTTACACGATGTTAAAAGGATATGTAGTTGCAATTAGTTTACAGTTTTACAAAGTACAAGCAGATAATCCTTTGCATTTGTCTTGAAATATGAAATGCTGATAACATTTTGCATTTGGTTTGTAATGTTATAAAATGCACGTTGACAATGTTCTGGTAGTAATATTGTTAAATTGTTAATACGTTGTACGGCTGAGTCAGGGCCCGTTAACAAAGGTCTGTAATCAGGCCTGGCATGTATAAGGGTGTCCCAGGTGGCAAAACAATAATATCAATAATCAAAACAATGCCATACATTAAATACAATTTCAGATGATTGATGTAATAACAGTAATGTAGTTCAGGGGTCGCCAAAGCCGATCCTGGAGGACAACCATGGCTGCAGGTTTTCATTCTAACCCTTTTTTAACGAGTGCCGTGTTTGTGCTGCTAATTAATTATTATTAGAAGACTGGCGTACTTCAACATCTGCAATAAGATGCTGCAGATGTCCTATCAGACGGTTGTGGCGAGTGCCCTCTTCTACGTAGTGGTGTGCTGGGGAGGCAGCATAAAGAAGAAGGACGTCTCATGCCTGGATAAACTGGTGAGGAAGGCAGGCTGTATTGTAGGCACGGAGCTGGACAGTTTAACATCTGTGGCAGAGCGAAGGGCGCTCAGCAGACTCCTGTCAATCATGGAGAATCCACTGCATCCACTGAACAGTATCATCTCCAGACAGAAGAGCAGCTTCAGCAACAGACTGCTGTCACTGTCCTGCTCCACTGATAGACTGAGGAGATTGTTCCTTCCCCAAACTATGAGACTCTTCAGTTTCACCCGGGGGAGTAAACGTTAACATTATTCAAAGTTATTGTCTGTTTTTACCTACATTTTTATTACTCTTTAATTTAATATTGTTTTTTTTTTTGCATCAGTATGCTGCTGCTGGAGTATGTGAATTTCCCCTTGGGATTAATAAAGTATCTATCTATCTATCTATCTATCTATCTATCTATCTATCTATCTATCTATCTATCTATCTATCTATCTATCTATCTATCTATCTATCTATCTATCTATCTATCTATCTATCTAATTAATTAACTTCTTGTGAATTAATTTTAATTGAATTGCATTTTTAAGATTTGTTCCCCTGAATTTCTTCATCGTTCCTCTGAGTTGCTTCATTTCTTTCCTTAAATGGCACCCAAACAGAAATGAAATGTGAAGTGATGGAGCCAACAGAAGACCAACTACTGTAAGTCAGGGCCTCAAACTCCAACGATTCTTGTTGTTAATTAAACCCATTCTTTAATTCTATGGCTTGTTGCTATTAGCAGACATTTCTGAAATTGTTGATTTTCTGTTTTCTAAGAGCACTGTTAAAATGTTTTGGCGTCCTGAGCAGATCAACATTCCTGTAACCTTCATCTTTCTTTATTTTCAGATACTGTATGGTAGACACCAGTTGTTTTGGCTCATTTTGTATCTCATTATTGTTTGGCTGCTAATTAAGGAAGAAGAAACAATTATTGGGTCTGAGACTTCAAGAGCAATTCATTTAAAATTAATTCAAAATAAGTTAATTAGCAGCATAAGCAGGTCACTAATTAAGAAAAGGGTTAAAATGAAGACCTGCAGTTACGGTGGTCCTCCAGGACCGGAGTTGGTGACCCATGATGTAGTTGAGTAGCTGTTTCGCCATGTGGTGGGTGCAGCAACGCGCTATGCCACTGCATGCTCCCCAACCTCACCTGACCTGGCAATAGAGTACTGCCTGATTAACAGCTGTAGTGAGTTCAGCAGCAATCTCTGCCATAAAACACGAGACCATCAGACACATGCATACAAAGAGGCCACTACTCCGACCAAAGAGAAAATCAAACCTGCCTGATATTACCCTAGCTCAGTGGTTCCCGAACTCGGTCCTGGGGACCTCCTGTGGCTGCAAGTTTTTGTTCCAACTAACTTCCGGTTTTCATTGGACCCTTAGCCTAATTAAGTGAGACATTATTTCCCATTTTCTGTTTTGGAGTCAATGTAGAAATTACAAACTAAGGTTGGCAGATTTTTATTACAATTTAATAAGCAGTTATATGGGGAAAATGTATTTTTTTAAGTCGTTAACAGTATTTTCAACCTAATTTTCCTTCTGCTTTTCCAGGTGTTCTGGTTATTTATTTGATTATTTACTAATTAGTGGGTCTGACACTGAAGTCTGTGCTGCTTTCATCATCCTGGGTGTCTACTATGCTGGTTGTTAATTGTCACTATTAGGGTTAAACGAAGAGATCAAACTACACAGGAAAAGGAGAAAATATTTTCCATCCATCCATTATCCAACCCGCTATATCCTAACTACAGGGTCACGGGGGTCCGCTGGAGCCAATCCCAGCCAACACAGGGCGCAAGGCAGGAAACAAACCCCGGGCAGGGCGCCAGCCCACCGCAGGGCACACACACCCACACACCAGGCACAATTTAGGATCGGCAATGCACCTAACCTGCATGTCTTTGGACTGTGGGAGGAAACCCATGCAGACACGGGGAGAACATGCAAACTACACACAGGGAGGACCGGGGAAGTGAACCCGGGTCTCCTAACTGCGAGGCAGCAGCGCTACCCACTGCGCCACCATGCCACCTCTAAATGTCTTATAAATGTTAAAACCATACTGTTGTGTTTTTCTGAATGCAGAATAAGAGAACAGTAAAGAAAGACCAGCTAATTAAATGAGATCAGTTGTTATCGATTATTATCCCCGATTGTGAATCTGGTTGGAACAAAAGCCTGCAGCCACAGTGGGTCCCCAGGACCAAGTTTGGGAATCACTGCCCTAGCCAGTCGCAGACTAGTTGGTCTCAGACATTGGGTATGTCACATTTAGACGATCTGCTGCGTAAGATTATGTACAGTAAATGAAGGCTATGATTGAAAATCTCTGAAAAAATCATCTAATGTGGCATAGGCTTTAATGAGTGACTCTAAATGGGCCTGTTACTAGAATGTGCAAGTGTGCCCTGTAACAGTTTGCCTTCTTATCCATGTCTGTTTTCTGTATTGTGCCCTGATGAGTGCTGAGTCCCCACAAATCTTATTTGAAAAACTCAGATTAAGGAAATGGTTAGATACTTTCAGATAATTCGTAGGGCTAATTAAAATATGAATGTGTCTGTTAGAAGTAAAATTCTCTGCAACATTACAGGCAGCTCTTTTTCCTTTTTATCTGCTTTTTTTTCCTGTGGTATTGCAACTCATCTCCAGCTCCTCCTTATTGTTACAAAACTGCCTCCGCAACACCGAAGTCCTTCTAGAAATAAAAGCAACCTGCAGAACGTGTGTCTTCAATTGCTCTTAGGAATCAGCTGCACGCCCCCTGCTGTGGGCATCCATTCATTTTGTGCACATTGACTGCTAGTTTGTTTCTAAAGCTGCTATTATGTGCAACATCGGTGACAAGATAAAGGATTCCACAGGCTTGACACCGTATGTCAGAAATTTGCTTTCAGCGCTTACAGATGCGTAGCTATTGTGTAGAATTATTATGTCTGTGTGACTCTAGACAAAAAGCATCACTCATTCTTTCAGGTGAGCTGACGGCTGCACCAAATCTACACTGAGACAGAGCGCTCACACTCATCCATTCAGTGACTAAAGCCAGGCAACCCACAATTCTCAGTTTGTGGCTTAACAGCCTGAATATGTGACAAATTTAACTAGTTTTATTTATAAGTGCATTCTGTTGCACAACCTTCAGGTGAAAAAAGCTCAACAAATTGGAAACAAAATGTTAAACTAGAGCAGCATTTTAAATAAGAGTTATAAACCGAGTGGAACCATGGCTTGAATAGCAGCCATTATTCTTTTTTTAGGTGCGCAATTAAACAGCATGCATATATTTGGCAATACATACAGTATAGATATTCAGTAAAATGCAAATTGGCCTGTTGATGGACTGCACTCTACAACCGCGTCCTTGTTCTTTTTGTGCCATTTAGCTATGGCTGTAATTGGATTTTTGGGGTCATTATAGAAGGGGAATGAGAGTCAGTAGGAGTAAGATGGAGCACATGTGTGTGAATGAGAGAGAAGGTGGTGGAACGGTGCAACTGCAAAGAGCAGAGGTGGTGAAGGTAGGTGAATTTAAATAGTTGGGTTCAACAGTCCCAAAGAACAGAGAGTGCAGCAGAGAGGTGAAGAAGAGAGTGCAGGCAGGGTGGACTGGGTGAAGTAGAGTGACAGGAGTGATTTGTGATAGAACAGTAACTGGAAGAATGAAAGGGAAGGTCTATAAAATGGTACTCAGACCAGCTATGTTGTACGGTTTGGAGACGGTGACACTGTTGAAAAGACAGGAGGTAGAGCTTGAAGTGGCACAGTTGACAATGCTAAGGTTTTCACTCCAAGTGATGAGGTTAGACAGCATTAGGAATGAGTACATTACAGGGACAACAGTTTGGTGACCAAGTGAGTGGGGCTAGATTGAGATGGTCCGGACACGTGTAGAGGAGAGATGAGGGGTAAAAGAAATGTTGAGGATGGAACCGACAGACAAGAGGAAAAGAGGAAGACCAATGAGATGGTTTATAGATGTGGTGAGGGAGGACATGAAGGCAGTTGGTGTGGCAGAAAATGATGTAAAAGATTAGGGGTAGATGGAGACGGATGATCCACTCTGGTGACCCCTAAATGCAAGGATCCAAAAGAAGAAGATAGGTGTTTGTTAGGGGTCTGTCTCTACTTCATTTTAACTATTTTTTCCTCTACACTCTTAAAGGTACTGGTTCTTTAATGGCACCATATGGTTCTTTATTGGTTTGTGTAGTTCCTTGTAGAATTATTTCTTGACAAAGAACAATTTCATTATGGAAAGAGTTGTGTATCAAGTTGGTTCTTTGTGTTTTGAAAAACTTAATATGTACAAACAACCTGAAATCTTTAATGTATGGTGGGCTACCTAGCAGGACAATATAACAGATTAAGTAAACCGGGACCTAGCCTGTGGTACTGTATCCATGCAGCAAGAGCCATTGGCGTTTCATAAATCTGTTACTGTCTATTCATGGTTATTTACAATATGGAGCCTGGTACAAATCCAAATAAGGGAATGTTCGTTCTGGAACCTTTATGTGGATGGGTCTTTTGGGAACCAAAAATGGTTCCCCTGTGGCCACGCTCTGAAGAATCACTCTGGCACCTTTATTTTTCAGTAGTGTACATTGGTACATTGACATACTGTATGCCTAGGTCCTCACTAAAGACAAACAGACACATAATTGCACCATGATGAAATTATCTAAATGCATTCTGGGCTGCAAGAGAGGATTGGCAGAATGACGACTCTAGTCATCCATCCATTTTCCAACCCGCTGAATCTGAACACAGGGTCACGAGGGTCTGCTGGAGCCAATCCCAGCCAACACAGGGCACAAGGCAGGAACCAATCCCGGGCAGGGTGCCAACCCACCGCAGGCCTCTAGTCACTGAAGCCCATATTAAGTCTCATTTCAGGCAGTAGCAAGCACTTCTTGTTTAAAACAAAGGACCTGGATGGATAATGGATGTCCCATCAAATTTGTTTTTTTTTTCCAATTTCCAGACTCATTTACTACATTTTAGTTAGCAGTGGTGCTTGCACAATAGTTTCAAAATCAGTTCCTGAAAGACTAGCAGTTCCAACCTATTCCTTAATTAAAAGCTAAATTGCACTGTAATGGAAACTGTCATTTCATTAGCTTGCTACCTCATCTCTGCTGGCTGTCTTAGAGATTACTAATACGGTTTAACTTCTCTGTGAAATTCCGAAACATGTTTATGGTTGTCACATTAGTTATATCAGGCTTTAAACTTCTCTTCTTGTTTTACTTTAATAAGCAGACTTGATGAGATTATTTGCTTCCATTTTTATCAATCTGACATTTAAAACTCACTCACTCTCAATACGCTTGTGCCGGTGGATAACACTGTGCCAATACACAAAATCAGGTGGCCCAGACCACCCTACCCATAAGTAGCGGCTCCGTCTGGGGAATTAAAAAAATGCTCCCAAAATAGAGGAGAGAGATATAATGCCAATATGTGTGTCTAACGATTGCCCCGTCATCTCAAAGTGGGATGTGTTTGGGAAGGAGCTCAGGGGGCATCCTAACTAGACCCCCAAACCACTATAGGTGATTCTCTTGTACCTGCGACTGTTAACAATTAGCAGCGTTTTTGGCATGAAAATTTTGGTGGAGCCATCCCCGAGTATTATGTTTGCAGATTTTGTTTTAATAATAGCATTAACTTACCTATTTTATTGTATCTGTCCTTAATTTTGCTAATGACTAGAAACACGACTTGAAAGGTCACATGATGTTTGTGTAACAAATAAATCAATCAAACAATAGGATGTTGCGGCTTGGTTTGTTTTGATTGGTATCAAAGTCTTGTGATACTCTCCGATATCATCATCATTATCATCTGACAAAATATAGCCATAGAGATTAAGGGAAAATCTCCCAACCACCCATTGGTCATGAAAAAAACATTGGCTATGAACTGAAACAGCAACACCTCAAGCAGCAGAGTCCCACTGCTGGAGTGGAGAGGCAGCGGTGTAGTCAGTTATTCCAGAAATGCAATGTGTAGCCAATGACTTTCATTATTATAACTGAAAATTTCGGGATTACCATATGGTAATGATGCTGTCCTATTACTACTCAGAGTTACATACACAAATCTTACTCTGGTACTTAGAAATAAATCAGCTTTGGAGAATAATATTTTTAGGATTTGCTTATCTTAGGTAGATGAATCATATTATAAACATGCATACTCTGCAAACAACAGCAACAACATCTCGTACTTCTGACCAGCATCAAGCGGTGCATTTGCTTTTCGAAACACATGCACACTTAGATGTTTTGTGTGAAACACCACTGATGCTCTGCTCTATTCCTTTTGTCCAGCTGAATGTTAACTACCTTTATACTGCATACCGATCAAGGAATCCTCCTGTAGGACCCTGTGCTCTCTTGCTGACTGCTAGGAATTTAAGTTGCTCATGAATTGAAGTTGTTCTCAGTAGCTATGCCACAGGTTAATACATAAGAATACGTAAAGAATGTGACAAATAAAAGACCATTCAGTCCATCAAGCCCATTTGTTTAGCTAATAGGTAAGCTGTCCTAATATCTCCTCCAGATTCTTCTTAAAGGTTGTCAGGGTTTCTGCTACAACTCCACATCTGGGTAGTTTATTCTAGAGTCCCATAACTGTTTCACATAAAGATAGATAGATAGATAGATAGATACTTTATTAATCCCAATGGGAAATTCACAAGAAGTGCTTCCTGGCTTCAGTTGTAGATGCCCTTCCTCTTGATTGTCCTTGAGTACGCGATTCGTACTTAAGATAAAAGAATGTTGCTGGATATGCTTTATTAATGTCTTTCAGGATTTTACAGTAAATACCTGAATTAGGTCCCCATGCAGTCTCCTCTGCTCGAAGCTAAACTGGCGTATTTCTCTGAGTGTGTCAGATTAGGACATGATAATAACAGTCTTGTCCTAATGTAGACAGAATGTCCTTGTTGTAAATAGTTGCTTTATTTAAACTTTTAGTACCTCCTTGTAAAGTTTGGGTCAATTTAAATATCATTTATTTTGTTTTAACACCCAAAAGATTAATTTTTGACATTTGTGTTGTCATCAATGTCTTCTCAAGAAAGTTATTTAATTTTACCATTATTCTGAGATGCTATTTTGTTTTCCTTGTGGACATTACCATATTCTGGCCCCGGCGTTCATAGTTGTCAGGGTGATTGGTCCCAAAATTCAATCCTTGTGAGTCTCTGGTCCTTTACAAAAAAAAATCCCCTTAATGTCTTTTAGACAGAACAGTCCTCATATGTGGCGCATTCGATATACCTTGAAAAAATTATCATAATAGATTATTTATGGAAATGTATTCATTTTTAACTGAGAGATTAGGTATTTTATTATTGAAACACTTTTGTTTAACCTCGGTTCCATTTAGTTTTGTTTATGAGCGCTGCCACTTTGTTTCTCCTGTCGTCAAGATGCACTCCTGGTTGCTAGGAGGTATGATCCCAGAAGTTGCATCAATGACTTTATGCTTTATAAACCAACAAGACAGAGCCTGCTTCATTCACGATTAACATTTTTCTAAAGAATGTTGGGCCTGTTTCTTTGTTGATTTTTGGTACTAAAAACTTCAGTAATCCTTTTTTGACTTTGATTTCTGGTTAGAGTTTTGGCTTTCCTGTATCTCTTTTTGAAGTTCTGCTGAGGACTCCTTTTTTTCCTGACATTTTTACTTATGATCCATCTCCTGATCCCATATAGCAAATCTTTTTGCAACAAGGAAACATGTGGTTAAAAGAACAGGTAAGCTTACCTAGACTGCCATACAGCTGAATTGCTAGTCCTTTGGTCTGGCATTTAGTAGTAAATCTTTCTTTTTTCCCCTTTTCACTTTTTGGTATGAGAGCACACATATAAACTTTGCTGCTTTATGAGAATATCTGATTTATCTGGTCCAAACTAACTAGTTTTTAACTTTTGAGCAAGCCATTTCTCAAAATTATATTGAGATTTTGTGACATGTGTTCGCTATTTGCAGCTACACCCACTCAATTAAACAAGGATAGGATTTTCTATGCTGCTCATTGGATAATTAAAAAAAGTGCATAAAGCTGAATTAGGAGACAAGGAAACTATTCCCACAGTGCACTGTGACCAGATGGCCAGGAACACAGATGAATAGCCCAGTACAACTTCTAATTTCTAAATTTAGAAAAAAATTGAAAAATAACATAATTTAAGGCAAACATATTATAAACGGCATTTTAAACAATCAAAATATATTTATTTAATTGAAAATAAGTATTCACTTTCAAGAATAATTGCAGTGCATCTGGAAAGTATTCATAGTGCATCACGTTTTCCACATTTTGTTATGTTACAGCCTTATTCGAAAATGGATTAAATTCATTTTTTTCCTCAGAATTCTACACACAACATCCCATAATGACAACGTGAAAAAAGTTTGCTTGAGGTTTTTGCAAATTTATTAAAAATAAAAAAATTGAGAAATCCCATGTCCATAAGTATTCACAGCCTTTGCTCAATACTTTGTCGATGCGCCTTTGGCAGCAATTACAGCCTCAAGTCTTGTTGAATATGATGCCACAAGCTTGGCACACCTATCCTTGGCCAGTTTCGCCCATTCCTCTTTGCAGCACCTCTCAAGCTCCATCAGGTTGGATGGGAAGCGTCGGTGCACAGCCATTTTAAGATCTCTCCAGAGATGTTCGGATTCAAGTCTGGGCTCTGGCTGGCCCACTCAAGGACATTCACAGAGTTGTCCTGAAGCCACTCCTTTGATATCTTGGCTGTGTGCTTAGGGTCATTGTCCTGCTGAAAGATGAACCGTCGCCCCAGTCTGAGGTCAAGAGCGCTCTGGAGCAGGTTTTCATCCAGGATGTCTCTGTACATTGCTGCAGTCATCTTTCCCTTTATCCTGACTTGTCTCCCAGTTCCTGCCGCTGAAAAACATCCCCACAGCATGATGCTGCCACCACCATGCTTCACTGTAGGGATGGTATCGGCTGGTGATGAGCGGTGCCTGGTTTCCTCCAAATGTGATGCCTGGCATTCACACCAAAGAGTTCAATCTTTGTCTCATCAGACCAGAGAATTTTCTTTCTCGTGGTCTGAGAGTCCTTCAGGTGCCTTTTGGCAAACTCCAGGTGGGCTGCCATGTGCCTTTTACTAAGGAGTGGCTTCTGTCTGTCCACTCTAACATACAGGCCTGACTGGTGGATAGCTGCAGAGATGGTTATCCTTCTGGAAGGTTCTCCTCTCTCCACAGAGGACCTCTGGAGCTCTGACAGAGTGGCCATCGGGTTCTTGGTCACCTCCCTAACTAAGGCCCTTCTCCCCCGATCACTCAGTTTAGATGGCTGGCCAGCTCTAGGAAGAGTCCTGGTGGTTTCGAAACTTCTTCCACTTACAGATGATGGGAGCCACTGTGCTCATTGGGACCTTCAAAGCAGGAGAAAGTTTTCTGTAACCTTCCCCAGATTTGTGCCTCGAGACAATCCTGTCTCGGAGGTCTACAGACAATTCCTTTGACTTCATGCTTGGTTTGTGCTATGACATGAACTGTCAACTGTGGGACCTTATATAGACAGGTGTGTGCCTTTCCAAATCATGTCCAATCAACTGAATTTACCACAGGTGGACTCCAATTAAGCTGCAGAAACATCTCAAGGATGATCAGGGGAAACAGGATGCACCTGAGCTCAATTTTGAGCTTCATGGCAAAGGCTGTGAATACTTATGGACATGGGATTTCTCAGTTTGTTTATTTTTAATAAATTTGCAAAAACCTCAAGTAAACTTTTTTCACGTTGTCATTATGGGGTGTTGTGTGTAGAATTCTGAGGAAAAAATTGAATTTAATCCATTTTGGAATAAGGCTGTAACATAACAAAATGTGGAAAAAGTGATGTGCTGTGAATACTTTCCGGATGCACTGTATTACTCTTACTTTTTGCTGCTAAAAACTGGTAGTGTAGTGTCCTAGTGCCCTTATGGGGTGAAACACCACAGTCCTTCAATGTAAAATCGCACAGCTTTAGGGTGAAAAAAAGAACAAGTTACAATAACATGGAAAGACCACGCAGTCCACAAACATTGTACCAGTCGAACACAAGACACCGGAGCTGTCAAGAAACAGCATTAACTGCTGTGCGGGTAGGCGTTTGGTGGACTGTGCGAGGCCGGCAAAGAATTGAAAAAAATGATTTGCTACTTACTACACCTGTTCTTTATGCATCAGGTCTATGCATTTAGAAACAGGGTCATCATAAGGCTGGCTTCAAGGATCATCTAGAAGAGGGTGAATGCTACCTGGAAAGGTGTTCCTTAGAGATTGCAGCTTTTACTAAAAAGCCTGTATATTTATATCTATACTATAAAATAAAATATGATAAAATTCCCTAGTTGTATAGAGGTGATTCTAAGATGAAGAAAGAAAAAAATAACACTAAAGAAAAAACACACTTCTTTTAATATTGGCTGGACAATCACAATAATGCAATATTTGAAGGAGAGCTATTGGCAAAAGTGTGCAGTTGTGGATTTCCTACAGTCGACTCCGGCCTGCTTCGAGAGAGAGTGTGGCTGGCTTGTTTCCCAGGTATGGGCAAGAGCGATGGCTTCCATCTGTCGGTAGGTGAGCTCTAATGCTCAGTGCAGTTACCCGAGCTTTATACTTTTTCAGGTTCAAAAATAAAAACATGCATTTGACAAGCATGGGATTCATTCACAGGAGCACTCTAAATAGCAGACAGTGGTCCCTGGCCATATATTGATCATCACCAAACAGGAAGCCTGCCTGGGTTGTGTCCACTTGTCTCTTCCCGTCTCCCTGCCAGGTTGCTTACATGGCTGTAATGTTTTTTCCCTGTCAGCTGGTTTACACAGTTTAGATATTTTCAGCTGTGTCCGTTCATGGCCTTAGCTTTGAGTAAAATCATGTACTATTGGATAAACCACATAGATCGCTGCGGTACACTTCAAACCTTTGACTACAACATGTAAGGCATGTGGCAACTTTCTCAAATTGAGTACAGTCAGGCAGTCCTCCACAGTGGTAGCTGAAGATTAAGATGCTGATCAGTTGCTTACTGATCACTGGAATATCTTCAACCCAATGCATCTGTGATATTTTTTCTTTCTTTTTTTTTTCTTTTTAATTCCTGTGGCTTTCTTTAAGTGAGTAAATGGTACTAGACATCTGTACTGACTTGTGCTGCATGGCCTTGACTGAAAAAGGCTCAAATCGGAAGTGTGATTAAAAGAATTAAAGAAAAATCAGTCATATTTATGCCAAAAATAAGGAGCTGTAGTCTTCAAGTCCAATCACTAAAGTGCAAAGTTCAAGTTGCAAATGCACACATCAAAGGGTAAACCAAGAACTGCTCCACTGACAGACTGAGGAGTTCATTCCTCCCCCACACTATGCGACTCTTCAAATCCACCCGGGGGTGTAAACGTTAACATTATACAAAGTTATTGTCTGTCTGTATACCTGCATTGTTATCACTCTTTAATTTAATATTGTTCTTTATCAGTATGCTGCTGCTGGAGTATGTGAATTTCCCCTTGGGATTAATAAAGTATCTATCTATCTATCTATCTATCTATCTATCTATCTATCTATCTATCTATCTATCTATCTATCTATCTATCTATCTATCTATCTATCTATCTATCTATCTATCTATCTATCTATCTATCTATCTATCTATCTAGAACACTGCAGGGCCAATGGAACTACCAACCAAAAACAGGCATGCAGCACGTAGGATAAAGATAATTTCACATTTTACATGATCCAATCATTTTCTAGGTAAGAAATTACAGCATACTGTATAATATTTGGAAAAAACATTTAAGGAAATAACACTGAGGGATGTTAGAAAGATATTAATAGTAAGTTAAATTTCTGTGGGAAACTTTTTTGACTTTTTTGCAAAATGTCAGTCTATTAATACACAAAGTAAACAACAAGGTTAGCAGCAATACAGCATTATGCCCTGTATAAATTATCATAAAAATAATATGTATATTTAAATATTAAATATTATATTTAATATTAATAAAACAATAAAATGGAAAGAAATTAAAGAATTAACAAACTAATTTACTATAATCCAGTAAACATTGTGGTGATTTCCACAGAAAAGGATAACTTACGTGGCAGTGCTACACATTTATATAATTGACCCAATAACAGCAACAGCTAGTTTCTTATTCTAGGAATAGTTTGATAAAAAATAAGAACCCTTAGGTGAACTTGAACAATCTGGCCCACAGACTAGAAGTGCCTGCATCTCGCTTTAGGCTGTGAACTGTGGCCAATCAAGTTCAGCTTCATGCATATTATTATGTACAGTGGGCACAGTACAATGACATTCTCACTCACTCACTCACAAGTTCAACAATCAACAGGGAGGGAAAAATGTCAAATTATCCTCTGCCTTCTCCTCCTCTTTCAGGGCTAAACATTGGAAAAAACAAGATTTATAATATTTTAGGACATATACCTGCTTTCTCTGTTAAATTTCCTATTCTGAGTGGGCTTCATTTATGCTCAATTATTCTTCTTCTTAAACAGTTACATGTACAAATAAATAGCCTTGTAAAGAAACTGTGCAGGTGATGGCAGGAAAACGGCATCAGCAGTCAGAGACAAAAGCATAAGAACACAATGTAATTCTAAAACAATTATAGACCCCACCCTTCACGATCATTCTTTGTAGACTGCCTAGGGAACGGATGAGTGGCCATTTGACTTGTCCTTTTCCTCAAGATTACAGGCATCTCACATTCACTTTCTTCAAGATCTGAGTCCACTGGATTTTTTTTGTTTTGTTTTGTTTTTCGCTTCTCCTTTGCCAGGTTATCTCATTGACACCAAACGAACTTTAATTTAATAATGAATGAATTTTTAGAAGTCTGTATCTTTTTCTTCTTCTATGTGGGTTTCGATGTGCCTGATCAACCTTCTCCTTACATCTTGATTCCTGTACCTTCTTTCCCAGTCAGACCCTTTTCTTTCAAATCTTCATTTACTTTATCCAACCATCTCTCCCTCATCCTCCCTTACTTTCTCATCCCCTGTACTTCCATTCTAATTACTCATTTGCCCACATATTCATTGTCTCCAAAGTTTGGGTTTAATCCCACTGAAACAGCCTTGTTGTTTACTGACACTAACACGCTAACCCATATCAGAAGTGTTAAGATGTTCAGCAATATAAAGAGTTGTGCTCATTCCAGTGAAATCCCATCAGAGGTAGTGAACTGGGATCAGGTCATGTTCTGTGATTCTGGCAGGACCAGGTTCCTGGCTTTTGCTAGGGTATATAGACCAATAAAAAACAACCTTTTAGAGTTAAAATACCTTTCAATTCCATGAAAAAGTTGTGCCCTACATCCTGTCCAGGATTATTTCCTGCCTTGTATTCCAGACCCTCCTGTCCCCCTGCAACCCTGAACTGAATGAAGTGAGTTTTGCACATTGTCTGCTGGACCATTTACAGTGGTGTGAAAAACTATTTGCCCCCTTCCTGATTTCTTATTCTTTTGCATGTTTGTCACACAAAATGTTTCTGATCATCAAACACATTTAACCATTAGTCAAATATAACACAAGTAAACACAAAATGCAGTTTTTAAATGATGGTTTTTATTATTTAGGGAGAAAAAAAATCCAAACCTACATGGCCCTGTGTGAAAAAGTAATTGCCCCCTTGTTAAAAAATAACCTAACTGTGGTGTATCACACCTGAGTTCAATTTCCGTAGCCACCCCCAGGCCTGATTACTGCCACACCTGTTTCAATCAAGAAATCACTTAAATAGGAGCTGCCTGACACAGAGAAGTAGACCAAAAGCACCTCAAAAGCTAGACATCATGCCAAGATCCAAAGAAATTCAAGAACAAATGAGAACAGAAGTAATTGAGATCTATCAGTCTGGTAAAGGTTATAAAGCCATTTCTAAAGCTTTGGGACTCCAGCGAACCACAGTGAGAGCCATTATCCACAAATGGCAAAAACATGGAACAGTGGTGAACCTTCCCAGGAGTGGCTGGCCGACCAAAATTACCCAAGAGCGCAGAGACGACTCATCCGAGAGGTCACAAAAGACCCCAGGACAACGTCTAAAGAACTGCAGGCCTCACTTGCCTCAATTAAGGTCAGTGTTCACGACTCCAACATAAGAAAGAGACTGGGCAAAAACGGCCTGCATGGCAGATTTCCAAGACGCAAACCACTGTTAAGCAAAAAGAACATTAGGGCTCGTCTCAATTTTGCTAAGAAACATCTCAATGATTGCCAAGACTTTTGGGAAAATACCTTGTGGACTGATGAGACAAAAGTTGAACTTTTTGGAAGGCAAATGTCCCGTTACATCTGGCGTAAAAGGAACACAGCATTTCAGAAAAAGAACATCATACCAACAGTGAAATATGGTGGTGGTAGTGTGATGGTCTGGGGTTGTTTTGCTGCTTCAGGACCTGGAAGGCTTGCTGTGATAGATGGAACCATGAATTCTACTGTCTACCAAAAAATCCTGAAGGAGAATGTCCGGCCATCTGTTCGTCAACTCAAGCTGAAGCGATCTTGGGTGCTGCAACAGGACAATGACCCAAAACACACCAGCAAATCCACCTCTGAATGGCTGAAGAAAAACAAAATGAAGACTTTGGAGTGGCCTAGTCAAAGTCCTGACCTGAATCCAATTGAGATGCTATGGCATGACCTTAAAAAGGCGGTTCATGCTAGAAAACCCTCAAATAAAGCTGAATTACAACAATTTTGCAAAGATGATTGGGCCAAAATTCCTCCAGAGCGCTGTAATAGACTCACTGCAAGTTATCGCAAACGCTTGATTGCAGTTATTGCTGCTAAGGGTGGCCCAACCAGTTATTAGGTTCAGGGGGCAATTACTTTTTCACACAGGGCCATGTAGGTTTGGATTTTTTTTTCTCCCTAAATAATAAAAACCACCATTTACAAACTGCATTTTGTGTTTACTTGTGTTATATTTGACTAATGGTTAAATGTGTTTGATGATCAGAAACATTTTGTGTGACAAACATGCAAAAGAATAAGAAATCAGGAAGGGGGCAAATAGTTTTTCACACCACTGTATTACCAGGATGCTGCTGTATAGGTCTATGTACAGTTAGGTCCATAAATATTTGGACAGAGACAACTTTTTTCTCATTTTAGTTCTGTTCATTACCACAATGAATTTTAAATGAAACAACTCAGATGCAGTTGAAGTGCAGACTTTCAGCTTTAATTCAGTGGGGTGAACAAAACGATTGCATAAAAATGTGAGGCAACTAAAGCATTTTATTAACACAATCCCTTCATTTCAGGGGCTCAAAAGTAATTGGACAAATTAAATAACTGGAAATAAAATGTTCATTTCTAATACTTGGTTGAAAACCCTTTGCTGGCAATGACAGCCTGAAGTCTTGAACTCCTGGACATCACCAGATGCTGGGTTTCCTCCTTTTTAATGCTCTGCCAGGCCTTTACTGCAGCGGCTTTCAGTTGCTGTTTGTTTGTGGGCCTTTTTGTCTGAAGTTTAGTCTTCAACAAGTGAAATGCATGCTCAATTGGGTTAAGATCAGGTGACTGACTTGGCCATTCAAGAATTTCCCACTTTTTTGCTTTCATAAACTCTTGGGTTGCTTTGGCTGTATGTTTTGGGTCATTGTCCATCTGTATCATGAATCAATTTGACTGCATTTAGCTGGATTTGAGCAGACAGTATGTCTCTGAACACCTCAGAATTCATTCGGCTACTTCTGTCCTGTGTCACATCATCAATAAACACTAGTGTCCCAGTGCCACTGGCAGCCATGCACGCCCAAGCCATCACACTGCCTCCACCGTGTTTTACAGATGATGTGGTATGCTTTAGATAATGAGCTGTTCCATGCCTTCTCCATACTTTTTTCTTGCCATCATTCTGGTAGAGGTTGATCTTGGTTTCATCTGTCCAAAGAATGTTTTTCCTGAACTGTGCTGGCTTTTTTAGATGTTCTTTAGCAAAGTCCAATCTAGCCTTTCTATTCTTGAGGCTTATGAGTGGCTTGCACATTGCAGTGCACCCTCTGTATTTACTTTCATGCAGTCTTCTCTTTATGGTAGACTTGGATATCAATACGCCTACCCCCTGGAGAGTGTTGTTCACTTGGTTGGCTGTTGTGAAGGGGTTTCTCTTCACCATGGAAATGATTCTGCGATCATCCACCACTGTTGTCTTCCATGGACTTCCAGGTCTTTTTGCGTTGCTGAGTTCACCAGTGCTTGCTTTCTTTCTCAGGATGTACCAAACTGTAGATTTTTGTCACTCGTAATATTGTAGCAATTACTTGGATGGGTTTTTTTCTGTTTTCTCAGCTTAAGGATGGCTTCTTTTACCTGCATGGAGAGCTCCTTTAACCGCATGTTGTCTGTTCACAGCAAAATCTTCCACATGCAAGCACCACACCTCAAATCAACTCCAGGCCTTTTATCTGCTTAATTGATAATGACATAACGACGGACTTGCCCACACCTGCCCATGAAATTGCCTTTGAGTCAATTGTCCAATTACTTTTGAGCCCCTGAAATGAAGGGATTGTGTTAAAAAAATGCTTTAGTTGCCTCACATTTTTATGCAATCGTTTTGTTCACCCCACTAAATTAAAGCTGAAAGTCTGCACTTCAACTGCATCTGAGTTGTTTCATTTAAAATTCATTGTGGTAATGTACAGAACCAAAATTAGAAAAAAGTTGTCTCTGTCCAAATATTTATGGACCTAACTGTATATATGACAAATAATCAACTCAATCAAACATTGAACACAATTTAATGAAATGTATCAGAAAACCAAAAAAAAAGTTAAAAATGTCAAGAAACTGTTAATTACTTTATGTTGACCAACAACATGACTAAAAGTCTCCATCTGAAGCTTGAAGCATGGCACCATGCAGACAGCAGGCTTACAAGCGCATGTGATGCACTTTATTTTGCACTGTCCACGCTTGTTGCACATAACACATTTGTTAGTTGGTGACTGTTTGCACTCAGTGGGTAGCAGAATGTCCATGTAGTGCTATCCTGAGAGTCGTGACATGACAGTTGTGACACCTTATGATGAGAAAACATCTCCAGGGCAGCGATCTGCATCAGTACCAGAGCCTAGAGGTTCCAAATCATCCAATTGATGTCACTGTCATTATCATCAGAATATTCATCTTGCAACTAGTTTAGTCATTTCAAAACTTCTGCAGATTTATATGCTTTTTTGTGAACACATAACTACAGACTGTATTTATGGTACTATTTTCTACAAGCTGTTGTCGTCAAAATAAAAGTCTATGGATAGCCACTAGATGGCAGCACTATAACTGAAATGCAGCAGGAAAGCTCTAAAACGAGACTGGGTACTGAGGTAAGAGTTCTCTCGTATGTCGCGTTTCGATAGACTCAATGAGATACGAGTTATCTCATACCTCACATTCAAAGTGTTAGGAATATCTGTATGCATGCATTATAAAATAAACACCCAATAGCTGTCAACACACACCCAATAGGTCCTTACTCCATATGTTTCCTATAATTGCTACTTTGAATTTAGTTCTTGATATAAAGTAAACAATCCCAATTTTAAGGCTTTGCCTTTGCCGTGATTGTCATCATTTCTATCCATACTGCTCTTCTCAGCATTTAATTGCAGTTAACCCACATTGTGGAGTCAGTTAGCTCCAACTTAGGTCCACCCTTATCCAATTAACATAGATGTTTTGCTCAAGAAACACAGAAAACAAGAAACATAATTGTTGCCTCATTAATTTACTCCAGTTCCCTTTATGAAACACTAGAAAAATACTTGCGCTGTTGTGTATAAGAAATGCACATTTTTAGGATGTAAGGATCTCTTTGTAAGTGATGTTTGCAGTTCTGCTCTCGGGCTGTAAAATGACCAAGCTGTCTGCTGAGCTTACTCTTGAGCATGCAACGTACAGTTGGCCATGTGAGAAGCAATTTTGTGTCAAGTCAATGCCAACCTTTTTTAGAGTCTGGCCCTGTGACTTATCTATTGTCATAGCGAAACAGACCCTTACTGGAAATTGGAGGCGTTTGAATTGGAATCAGTATGGGTGAGGTTTAGAAGTAACCTTAAAGAAGAATGAGTAGTCCTTCTACCCTTGAAGCAGTGGAGTAAAGAAGAAGGGAGCAGTGAGCATGACGAACAGCTCAGGAAAGTAAGGAAGCGAGTGAGGAGGCCCATGAGTGCAGGATGTCGTTAATGTATATAGGCAGGGAGCCAACCATGTGGTAGGTGTGTGGACAACAGCTGTGAGGAAAAAGTAAGTGGGACCTGGGGAGGCCCTTGTGCATCTCTGCCATAAAATAAATCCTCTGTTAACGGAAATAAGGAATGAAACCACCAAAAGGAGAGGTTAATTTCAAAAATTTCTTACGGCATAATGGTGAGAACCGCCAAAAAGAAGACGTTATTTTCGAAAGTTCGTTATAAGGCACGGCGCGAAATGAAACATACTAAAAGTTTGTAAGTACAGTGTAAAGGATGAGCATGAGAAATTTGAGCTTCCTATGTACTGTATATTGGAAGTCGCAGAAATAGTGAGGAGTGGTTTTCCTTATCTATATATACAGTTTAGGGGGTACACCCTTGGTTTTTGCAATAGGACATGAAACCTAACTTTTGTAAGTACACTGCAAGGAATGAGCACACAAAATTTCAGCTTCCCACCTATATGGAAAATGGGAGAAATAGTGATGAGTCAGTGAGGCCTTTTATATGTATAGATTACAATCTGAAAGAAAACTTAACAAAAACATAAAGATTCCGAAAACCCTAAGTGCGTTTTAATGAAGTGATACTAAAACAAGGTGCGTTACAGCCTCTGATGGAGTGCTACCTGTGAAAGAGACTGCCAAAGAAATCTCCGCTTCCAAGCATGGGCATCAATCTGGTGCCAGTGAAATGAAATACTTTGCTAGAGAGATGTAGCAGCACCATTGATTAATTGTCTGATTCATTTTTATTTAGCCAATCTTAAGGGCAGGTTTAATTGCATACAAGAGACTTGCATTTGGAGACTTTTTGTCAAAGAAAAATTTAATGCATGTGTTCAGGCAGGCAGTAATATGAGTTAAAATGGGATGCGCAGTCTGTCTTAATCATGTCTTGCCTTTCTTAATGTCGTGCTTACCACACAACTATATTTCACCTCAGGATAAAGACCAAGACTGCATCTTAGTCTATGCAAAGGCTGCTGCAGTCAGGGACCAAGTTATGGTGATTTGGTGACATTCTGGATGGGGGGGACAATGTTAACTTGTGCTAGAAAAGATATCAAGTTAATGGAAAGATGATTTTCATCCAAAAGACACTTTCACGTCCCGCGAGATGAGACTTTGTGCCAAGAGATTTAACCACGCCCGGGGCTGGAAATAAAAGACAAAGAGTAGATGACAAACTACAACGTCGTAAAAAATTTAAAAAATGTTGTTGCGATACACATGCAGAGCAGGTTAGAGAGAACGGAAGTAGGAAAATTCGAAAGTCTCAAAAAATGATAGTAAAGATCGCATTAGCGCAAACAAACGGAAATTATTATTCGGTGAAATAAAGGAACAGCAAAAAGAGATCAAATATATTGTTCGGATTTAAACTTTAAGACATCTAATTTGTGTTGCCAGGAAGAGAAAATTCCATCTGTCAATTAAAAGAATAGAAAATCTTCCTCTTCATAGGGGCGCGCCTCGGGAGCGGGACCCCCAAGAGGAGCAGAGGATGTCTGAGGGAGAAGAGAGACAAGGCAGTGAGACAAAAGGACAGCTGCCGTGCAGGTTTTTAAATGTTTGAGATGCAGATCAAGTGGCACAACATCAGCAGCAAGCCAGCAGCTGATCGAGCAAAGAGGAGGTTAAAAAAAAAACTGTATTTGTTTCCCTTTGTATCACCATTTAAGAGAGGGTTTCAGAGGAGCGACTGCATTTCCTGGGGTGCGCTCAGCCCCCCCTCTTCACATCGCAAGCGTAATGCGGGGGGTAGGGGAGGGGGCAGCGGGGTTAAGGTTTGGCGAGCTTTCATGATAAAGCGGCTAGGACTTAATAGGACCTGCTCACCACAGGCTTAACGAGAGTAGGGTTTGGAGTAGAGATAATCAGTGTGTTGATATGCACACACAAAACTGGGATAAGGCTAAACTCGGTTAAAGCAGAAATACATGCACAAGTATGCTTCTGCAGTTCTCCTTCAGCAAAAACTGTGCAAAAAAAAAGTTAAACATCATGATCAGCCACTGTGAATCTGAAAACAAGCATGGCACCTGCATGCATTTCTTCATGTTCTGTGAACTAAATAACAATTATCCCCCTTTTATATCCTCGACCTGAGCCACCAATTAAATTGCGTTATTAACGCTGGCCACTGTGTTACCTGATCGCACTGTTTCAACATATTTATAAAAAATAGCTGGATGCAAACTAACCGGACACTTTGTTAATATGTTTCTGTTACAAGGATTGCACAGAGCACACTCTTTTTCACATGATGGTGCATTTGAGCCCTTCAACGGAGTGGTGCACCAGTACGTATGTCTCTTGCCTTACACCCAGTGCTGCCGGCAAAATAATAACATGTGTAACAGTTTATTTTTATTACAGTAAAATAAGTATTGCATTAGGTTACCTGTTAATTTATAAAGTAATCGGACTATGTAACACATGTTACTTTTACAAGTTACCCTACTGCTCTGCAGATTGTGCAGCTAAGCCTAGCACTTTATGTTCAGCTCATGAAAATGAATTTAGTGCTTTCTGAAATGTTTAGAAAGATTTTTTCAGCCAGAAGAAGAAATGATGCAATTAGCCTAGTATTTGGCTTAGAAAATTGGTCTTGTGGACGCTTCTACTTGTGGCTGCAGAAAGAGTTTGAGAAGCTAAGACATGACCAGGCGAAAAGAGTGCAACAGACATGTGCAAACTACGAAATCCATAACTGTAGCCTGGTTGAGGGCCAAATACCCAAGTTACTCACAGAGAAATCTATGTGTGTTAACCAATCATCTCAGAGACCAATAACCCTATTTCTCTAACCAGAATAAGGTTTTACATGGCAATTTAGAAAAGAAGCTTCTGTGTACAACCAGGTTATTGAAGTGCATGTAAACACACTGAATAGGTTACTTGGCAGGAAGGAGAGGGGCCATTGTGTTTGAGAGAATGGCATGGGAAGTCAATAGGAGGGCAGTGTTTTGCTTAATGGTATGGATAAGTGCAGCAGCCACCCCCACAGGTAGTTAGGGCCCTTATTTATATTAGGAATGGTCAGAAAAACTTTGGCTTTTTACTTTCTTGTATACGAAGTATAAGGAAAGTATTGTAATTGTCCAAAGATTCGATGTTGAGATTTTGATGAATCTCAAAGTTTTAGACCAGCCTGACTTTCTCGTATACGAAGTATAGGGAACGTATTGGAATCCTGTGTGTCTGTGTGTGTGTCTGTGTGTGTGTATGTAAATACGATAACTTGAGTATGATTTCGCTTAGGTCAACAGAATTTTGTATTAGGTACAAAATGTAGATTTCTATTTCTACCGTTAACCGGAAGTGATACTTTACCTTTTAATTCATGTAGCTGCAGAGTCTGGTTTATTCAACTTTACTTTTATGATAATTATTCAATATACTAGTCATTAAGCCCGTTACAATAATGGGCGCTAGAACAGTAGTGCATAAACATTAGTAGGAACAGTCTATATTAAATGGCAAGGGACTTTGACCTTATTCTTTTTGTTGGTCGTATTTTTCTTTCTTTCAGCCTTTCTTTTGTTGATGTTTACTTGCTGAGCTGACCGTTCTTCGTGGGCTGCCGCCGTGTATTGTGTGTCTTTAATTTTCTGTGACAGTAATACTGTCTTGTATGTCCGCTGGCTTGTAAGTCCGTAATATACCTTTAATTTTCTCTGGCGGTAATACAGGCGTGCGCGTCGGTAATATGCCTTTAATTTTCTCTGTCAGTAATACTGGCTTGTATTGGCTGTAATATGCATCACTGTATTGTGTACCTT
This sequence comes from Erpetoichthys calabaricus, assembly GCF_900747795.2. Taxonomy (NCBI): domain Eukaryota; kingdom Metazoa; phylum Chordata; class Cladistia; order Polypteriformes; family Polypteridae; genus Erpetoichthys; species Erpetoichthys calabaricus. The sequence goes on along the minus strand of NC_041411.2, from coordinate 65,550,054 downwards.
TCATTTCCTCTCGCAG